>NC_085842.1:8032490-8037760 GCF_035594765.1 Anolis carolinensis
AGGATCAGGCCTTCTGTCTCCTTCTTCAGGGTCCCATTCGTGAGCCAGAGCCAGGTCTTCTATTATTATTATTATTATTATTATTATTATTAATGGCCTTTGTCCTGATGTCTTGCTCCTGGGCTGCAAGGATCAGGCCTTCTGTCTCCTTCTTCAGGGTCCCATTCGTGAGCCAGAGCCAGGTCTTCTATTATTATTATTATTATTATTATTATTATTAATGGCCTTTGTCCTGATGTCTTGCTCCTGGGCTGCAAGGATCAGGCCTTCTGTCTCCTTCTTCAGGGTCCCATTCGTGAGCCAGAGCCAGGTCTTCTATTATTATTATTATTATTATTATTATTATTAATGGCCTTTGTCCTGAGGTCTTGCTCCTGGGCTGCAAGGATCAGGCCTTCTGTCTCCTTCTTCAGGGTCCCATTCGTGAGCCAGAGCCAGGTCTTCTATTATTATTATTATTATTATTATTATTATTAATGGCCTTTGTCCTGAGGTCTTGCTCCTGGGCTGCAAGGATCAGGCCTTCTGTCTCCTTCTTCAGGGTCCCATTCGTGAGCCAGAGCCAGGTCTTCTATTATTATTATTATTATTATTATTATTATTAATGGCCTTTGTCCTAATGTCTTGCTCCTGGGCTGCCAGGATCAGGCCTTCTGTCTCCTTCTTCAGGGTCCCATTCGTGAGCCAGAGCCAGGTCTTCTATTATTATTATTATTATTATTATTATTATTATTATTATTAATGGCCTTTGTCCTGATGTCTTGCTCCTGGGCTGCAAGGATCAGGCCTTCTGTCTCCTTCTTCAGGGTCCCATTTGTGAGCCAGAGCCAGGTCTTCTATTATTATTATTATTATTATTATTATTATTATTATTATTATTAATGGCCTTTGTCCTGATGTCTTGCTCCTGGGCTGCAAGGATCAGGCCTTCTGTCTCCTTCTTCAGGGTCCCATTCGTGAGCCAGAGCCAGGTCTTCTATTATTATTATTATTATTATTATTATTATTAATTGCCTTTGTCCTGATGTCTTGCTCCTGGGCTGCAAGGGTCAGGCCTTCTGTCTCCTTCTTCAGGGTCCCATTCGTGAGCCAGAGCCAGGTCTTCTATTATTATTATTATTATTATTATTATTATTATTATTATTATTAATTGCCTTTGTCCTGATGTCTTGCTCCTGGGCTGCCAGGATCAGGCCTTCTGTCTCCTTCTTCAGGGTCCCATTCGTGAGCCAGAGCCAGGTCTTCTATTATTATTATTATTATTATCATTATTATTATTATTAATGGCCTTTGTCCTGATGTCTTGCTCCTGGGCTGCAAGGATCAGGCCTTCTGTCTCCTTCTTCAGGGTCCCATTCGTGAGCCAGAGCCAGGTCTTTTATTATTATTATTATTATTATTATTATTATTATTATTAATGGCCTTTGTCCTGATGTCTTGCTCCTGGGCTGCAAGGATCAGGCCTTCTGTCTCCTTCTTCAGGGTCCCATTCGTGAGCCAGAGCCAGGTCTTCTATTATTATTATTATTATTATTATTATTATTATTATTATTATTATTAT
This sequence comes from Anolis carolinensis, assembly GCF_035594765.1. Taxonomy (NCBI): domain Eukaryota; kingdom Metazoa; phylum Chordata; class Lepidosauria; order Squamata; family Anolidae; genus Anolis; species Anolis carolinensis. The sequence goes on from NC_085842.1 coordinate 8,034,052, forward strand.
CAATGGCCTTTGTCCTGATGTCTTGCTCCTGGGCTGCAAGGATCAGGCCTTCTGTCTCCTTCTTCAGGGTCCCATTCGTGAGCCAGAGCCAGGTCTTCTATTATTATTATTATTATTATTATTATTATTATTATTATTATTAATGGCCTTTGTCCTGATGTCTTGCTCCTGGGCTGCAAGGATCAGGCCTTCTGTCTCCTTCTTCAGGGTCCCATTCGTGAGCCAGAGCCAGGTCTTCTATTATTATTATTATTATTATTATTATTATTATTAATGGCCTTTGTCCTGAGGTCTTGCTCCTGGGCTGCAAGGATCAGGCCTTCTGTCTCCTTCTTCAGGGTCCCATTCGTGAGCCAGAGCCAGGTCTTCTATTATTATTATTATTATTATTATTATTATTATTATTAATGGCCTTTGTCCTGAGGTCTTGCTCCTGGGCTGCAAGGATCAGGCCTTCTGTCTCCTTCTTCAGGGTCCCATTCGTGAGCCAGAGCCAGGTCTTCTATTATTATTATTATTATTATTATTATTATTAATGGCCTTTGTCCTGATGTCTTGCTCCTGGGCTGCAAGGATCAGGCCTTCTGTCTCCTTCTTCAGGGTCCCATTTGTGAGCCAGAGCCAGGTCTTCTCCTTATCAGCTTTTCCTTCAATTTTGTCAAGGAACTTTCCATGCAATGTTTTGTTGTGCCAGCTGTCAGCTCTAGTTTGTAGTGCGGCTTTCTTGTACTGGTTTTTTGTCTGCTGTGCTTTGAGGAGTTCCTGATTTTTGACTTCAATCAAAGCAGGTTCTTCACTTTGCTTGACATCTTCTGCCAGGGCATGTTCTTCTTCTTTGACTGCTTGTTTGACTTGCAAGAGTCCTCTGCCCCCTGATCTTCTAGGCAGATATAGCCGGTCAACATCACTGCGAGGGTGCAGGGAGTGAGGAATGGTCATGAGTTTCCTTGTTTTTCTGTCCAAATTGTCCAGTTCCACCTGTGTCCCATTTATGCATCTGTGGGTTGTGCCTTCCTTTGTGGCAGAAGCAGGTGGGACTGGGTGGCCCCCTTTGGGGTCTTTTCCAAGCCTAGGATTCTATTATTATCATCATGATTGACGGCAGGAGGGGGTGGGTCTGGATGGCCCCTGGGGTCCCCGGGGTCCCACGGCTGGTCTCTCTGCTTCCTCCGGCAGGTGCTGCTCCTCTCCCTCCTGCTGATGGTCCCTGCCTTCCGCTCGGCCTCCCTGCGCTTCCTCTCTGCCGCCGCCTCCTCCTTCTCCGTCTCCATGGCCGCCGCCTCCGGATCGGGACCCCCGCCGTCCTCCTCCTCCCCCCCTTATGCCCCCGGGACCCTCTCTGCCGCCTTCGTCACCTGCCCCAACCAGAGCGTCGCCAAGGACATCGCCAGGTCAGAGCAAGGGTGGGGCGGGTCTCCCTACACATGGGCCAAGAGTGTCCTGCTGCAGCTAGAAAGGCTAATGCGATTCCAGCCCAGCGCAAAGCCACCCAAGGAGGGGCCGCCCCCAAATTGGACTCGGCACCCCCTTGAATTTAGAGCCATTCAGGTCAAGTTGAGCAAGTGGCCAGAGGAACTCCCTGCCACAAGAGAAGTTCATTGTGGGCAATGGCACACCCGTCACAGAAACCGGGGGGGGGGGGGCTGGGAAGGAGGGAGGGAGGGCTACACGTCCACCATTTTTTGTAATCATGTCAGAATCATGTGTTGTCGAAGGAAGGCTTCCATGGCCGGAATCACAGGGTTGCTGTGAGTCTTCCAGGCTGTCTGGCCACATTCTAGAAGCATTCTCTCCTGACGTTTCGCCCACATCTATGGCAGGCATCCTCACAACCTCTGAGCATGCCTGCCAGAGATACGAGCGAAATGTATGCCTAGAGGCTCGCTTTAGGAGGAACATAAGTGGAATATAAATAATAATAATAATAATACAGTAGAGTCTCACTTATCCAACATAAACGGGCCGGCAGAAAGTTGGATAAGTGAATATGTTGGATAATAAGGAGAGATTAAGAAGAAGCCCATTAAACATCAAATTAGGTTATGATTTTACAAATTAAGCACCAAAACATCATGTTAGACAACAAGTTTGACAGAAAAAGTAGTTCAATACACAGTCATGCTATGTAGTAATTACTGTATTTACGAATTTAGCACCAAAATATCACGATGTTTTGAAAACATTGACTACAAAAATGCGTTGGATAATCCAGAACATTGGATAAGTGAGTGTTGGATAAGTGAGACTCTACTGTAATAATAATAATATGTCACTGTGTGTATACTAGGTGCCTCAGGCTTTACTTTGCTTTGAGCCATCAGGAGAGGCAAGATGATGATGATAATAATAATAATAGTAATCAAATAATAGCAATAATAATAATGAGTGGATCTTCTGACATCTTATAATGTTATGCCGTTGCCCATCTGGACCCGGTGCTTTGCCTAATTCCGCCTCTACAATCTCCGCCATAACAATAGTTATTATTATTATTATTCTGCACGCTCCCCTCGGCCCCAATGGAAATATGCAGAACAAAAACAACTGTTAAAATAATAACAACAGTGCCGGGTGCCTTGAGATGGTTGAATTAACCCGAACTGCCAAGGCTGCAGGGTGAGGAATCCTTTGGGGAGGCAGCAAACTTTTAAATCTTTATTAAGACGTATATGTGGGTTCTGAAACTGGAGACACCCCTGTTAATTGGCATGTGAAGGTACGCCTCCTTCCTCATTCGTTATTTTTTTATTTTGTAAAAAAAACATAATACATCGAAAGTGGTGGAACAATATATTGACAGGAAAGTGAGGGGGTGAAAGGGTTCTGAAAGTAGGTGAAGAGAGAAAAACGGGGGGGGGGAGAGAAAGAAGAAAAAGAAAAAGAAAAAAGGAAGAAAAAAAATATTGGTTGACTTCCCATCTTGACCTCGGAGTTTTCTCTTTTGTTTGCTTACATATTGGTATTTTCCCTTAATCTCTTTTTGTTTAAACCATTTTATATTGTAGATAAGTCTATCGTGAAGTCCATTCTTCTTTTTATCAAGAACTAGCTTGGAGACCCGGCGATGCCCGGGTCATTTGAGAAAGGCCTTGTTTGCCTGTGTTCCAAGTGTAGCCTATATCCAATGTCAGGTGGGTTCAGTGGGTGCGGGTGAGCTCCAACTCCCATATGCAAGTCCCATCGTCCAGTGTCCATCCCTCTCCAAACAGAGCCAGTATGTAGAATAGGTCATGGGGGCTCCATGTACCATGTTTGGTCTTGAGGAGTCATTTGTGTGGGTCGCGGTGCTCTCAGGAAGTGAGTGAAGGTATTGGAAGTCCCATCGTGCATGGTCCATCATCCTCCAAACTGCACCTGGGTGTAGAGTGAGTCATGGGTGTTGTCTGTGTCAAGTTTGGTCTGGATGAGACATTGATGGGGGTGACAGTGGTCTCGGGAAGTGAGTGAACATACTGCAAGTCCCATCATCCAAGGTCCAAGCTCTTTCAAACCTCACCAAGATGTAGAGTGGGCCATGGTGGCTCTATGTGCCAAGTTTGGTCTTGATCAGTCATTGGTGGGGGTCACAGTAGTCCCAGGAAGTGAGTGAAGATAGTGCAAGTCCCATCATCCACGGTCCCTCCTCCCCCAAACTGCACCAGGATGTAAAGTGGGCTACCCTGCACCTGCGTGTCAAGTTTGATCCAGTTTTGTCATTCATGGGCATTAC
>NC_085842.1:8042960-8222960 GCF_035594765.1 Anolis carolinensis
AAAAAGCAAAGAAAAATAAAGTCCTAATTAGAGGGAGAGAAATAATTGTTTTTATCCAATTGCTGCCACTTAGCAGGCTGTAAGCTCTGCCCACTTGGTCTCCTAGCAACCCACTCAGCCCTGTGTTAATAAAAGAATAAAAAATAAAATAAATACAAATAATACAATAAAAAACACTAAAAAAATTAATACAATAAAATACTCTAATAACAAAATAACAAAATATAATAAATAAAAAAGATAAGTTACAATAAAATTAAAAAAAATACAAATAACGTCAAATAAAAATTCCACAACAACTTTTAACCAATACCACCACCACTTTGCCACAGCAACACGTGGCCGGGCACAGCTAGTATCATTTAAAGCGACCCTTCCTTCTACACTGCCATATAAAATCCAGATTATCTGCTGGCTTTATGGTGTAAATTGTATTGTTTTAGTGTAGTATACGAGGGCTATCCACAAATTAGGTTACGTTTTGGATTTTAAAAAGGACAAAGTATAGGAGAAATCATGTACCATATGCAGCTGAAAGACACATCCCAATATTACAATCTCATGTAATCCCCACTGAAATCTAGGCACGTCTCATACAGATAAATGAGTTTGAAAAGGTCTGTCCCAGTAAATTTGCCGCCTCTCTCCTCCGTTTCCAACAATGGAAACGCAGTGTTTTGGCTCCGCTGCAGGAAGGGAGAAGGGGAAGAGCTGAGGACACAAGCGGGGAATTTACTGGAGCAGACCTTTTCAAACTCATTTATCTATATGAGACGTGCCTACATTTCAATGGCGATTACATGAGATTGTAGTTTTGGGATGTGTCTTTCAGCTGCATATGGTAAATGATTTCTCCTATACTTTGTCCTTTTTAAAATCCAAAACGTAACCTACTTTGTGGATAGCCCTCGTAGTAAGCCACTTGGACTCTCGTGTAATAGAGAAAAAGAAGAAATAAAAATAATCTATATAAAAATGTAATGTGCGTTTTACCATGGAGTAAACAACAAAACCACTAAACCAAAACACACGAAATTTGGCCACATAAGACATAGTCACCCAAAATATGTCTTTCAAAAAACAAACAAACTAGAAAAATAAAGTACAAATTAGAGGATCAGGAAAAGCCATTTTTCCCTAGCTGCCAGTTAGAAGGGTAGGCCCCACGCACTTCATCTCTTAGCAATCCACTTGGCCACCATGGAGTTTGGGGCTTCTTCACTCAGGCCTCTTCCACACTGCCTATAAAATACAGATTATCTGATTTGAACTGGATTATATAGGCCTTACCACACACCTATATAACCCAGAATGCCAAGTCCCATTAGCCACAGCAACGTGTGGCCAGGCACAGCTAATAATAATAATAATAATAATAATAATAATAATAATAATAATAATAATGGGATCCTACTGGGATCTGCATACATCATCAGAAAATACATCACACAGTCCTAGACACTTCGGAAATGTTCGACTTGTGGTTTTGCGAAACGAAATCCAGCATATCTATCTTGTTTGCTGTGCCATACAACGTCGTTGTGTTGATAATAATAATAATAAAATAATAATAATAATGACCATTGTGAGTCCCCGGGAAGAGAGGGCAGAGTATAAATAAAGTTTTATTATTTATTATTAGTAGTAGTCATCATAGTACCAGTGGGAGGTCTGTAGCCTTTTGGTCTGTTAATGTTGTTTCTGTGTATGTGTGATTTACTTGTGCAAATCTATAAACCTGTGTGAATGTTCCTTTACTTTTGGAGAGTTATGTTTGTTTCTCCTCTTGAATAAATACGTTTTTAAGAGGAAGGGTCCCCCAGAGGCCATCTAGACCAATCCCACTTCATTGCCTCTGCATGGAGTTGCAGGTGACACTTTCCTCCTTCGAAAGTGCCATTCGGTTCCAGTTCAGCCCCATATATATGTATTTGGGGGGGGGGGGCACTGAGGTTTGGGGAGGGAATAAATGGGGAGGGGGCTATATCTCTGCTCTTCTTCCTCCAGATGATCAAGACCCGCAGCTCCCGCGTCTCTGCCTTGGCCGAGTTCGTCCGGTGAGTCCTCTCAAGGGGGGTGCTTATCCATGTGGGCCACACCCCAAATATATATTGGGGGGGGGGGGTGTCTGATGAAGCCAACCCCTCCCAATCCCTTTTGCCTCGTAGGTCGGTCCACCCGTACGAAGTGGCGGAAGTCATTGCGGTCCCGATCCAGCAGGGAAACCCTCCCTATTTGAAGTGGGTCGAAGAGACGGTGCCGGAGGAGGGGCCGAAGTGAAGCTGGCCTTCTGTGCCTTCTCCCCCCCCAAAAAAAATACCCCCACGTGACCCCCGAGGACAGTCCTGCCACTGGAATAAATACAATTAAAAGAGCAGAAGGTGCATCCGGGCTCTGCATGCGGTCACCCTCCGTCTCCCAGGCCTTGGGCACAAGTTACTTTTTTGGAGCACAACTCCCAGAATCCTCTTGGGGAACGTCACTACATCTCCCAGAACCCTCCAGCAAAGTCTCCCACCTCACAAGGAGTAGATCTCGTAAGGTTTTGTTATGCCGGTGTCCATCCATCCGGACCGGGTGCTTTGCCTGATTTCAACTCTTTAACCTCCACCATAATAATAATAATAATAATAATAATAATAATAATAATAATAATAATAATAATAATAATAATGTATTAGGGTTGTTGTATGTTTTCCGGGCTGTATGGCCATGTTCCAGAAGTATTCTCTCCTGACGTTTCGCCCACATCTATAGCAGGCATCCTCAGAGGTTGGGAGGCATGGAGAAACTAAGCAAGGAAGTTTATTTATATATCTGTGGGAAGTCCAGGGTGTGAGAAGAACTCTTTGTCAGTTGGAGGCCAGTGTGAATATTGTAGTTAATCACAACCTCTAGAACATGGCCATACAGCCTGGAAAACAACCCTGTGATCCCGGCTGTGAAAACCTTCGACAACACAATAATGTTGTCGAAGGCTTTCATGGCCGGGATCACAGGGTTGTTGTATGTCTTTCGGGCTGTGTGGCCATGTTCCAGAAGCATTCTCTCCTGACGTTTCGCCCACATCTATGGCAGGCATCCTCATACCTCACCACCTCTGAGGATGCCTGCCATAGATGTGGGCGAAACGTCAGGAGAGAATGCTTCTGGAACATGGCCACACAGCCCGAAAGACATACAACAACCCAACACAAAAATGTATTACTCGCCTCTCCTTCCTGCTCAAGGCAATGCACAACGAGGCTAAAACAGAGACAGAGTTGATGAACCCACAAGGCTGCAACAGGTGAACCCAGAGTTAATACTTCCATCAACTCTCTGCCTTTACTTTCCGTTGGGAAGTCTTGTCTTTCTAGATATTGCTTTCAGGAGACCCTGGAACTTTAGATAAAGAGATGTGGAGCCGAGATCCCACTTTCGAGGGGATTCTGGGAGTTATGGGGAAGTTCTCCAAGTCGGAGGAGTTGGAAGTTCTGTGTGTTGGGTGCATCTACACGGTGGAATGAGTGTGGTTTGGCCCCACGTGTAACTGCCACGACCCCATGCTATGTGATCCTGGGAGATGCGATTTGGAGAGGCAAAGGAAGGAGGAGGCCAAAGACCTCGAGAAACTACAATTAGCTGGATATATAGAATGACACTGCCACCGGGGATATCCTGCAAGTTAATTCCACAGTGTAGATGCAGCCCAAGCATCCTTTTCAGAGGCAGTGGTCTTGACCCAAATAGCCACGGTGTTTCTCAGTCTCTCTTTTTCTATGGCAAGCTCTTTTTATTTGCAGTTTTTGTACAGAGTCAGTTCAGCAGCAGCAGCAACGGCAGGCGGTGCAAAGGCAGCAGCTACGAAATGCGGATGCAGACTAAAACGGGGCCGAGGGGGGAGGAGGGGGGGTGGGACCCCCTTCCAGACCCCCTACGTCCCCCTGCCTCTTAACTATAACAGAAAGAACCTTCAGAACATAAACCGAAATCGAAACTCTTGTGCAAAGACCCCCCTCCCGCAGAGTCTGGATGGGGGCGACACAAAGTGGCGGCTGGTGAAAAGGGGGCCTCCTCCTCCTCCTCCTCCTCCTCCTCGTCGTCTCCTCGCCTTCTTCCTCCCCTCCTAAGAAACTCCACATCTAGTCGCGCAAGGAAGTGCCTCCTAGTCCGTGGCCTTCTCAAGGGGGTTCCCGTGTCCAGAGTCATTCTTGAGATGCTCCGCGCACGGGTTCCCCCTTCCTCTCCTCGGTCTCCCCGCATTTCGGCCGGGAGTCCATCCCGTCGCCTGGGCCGCCTCCTCCTGCTCCTCTTCCTCCTCCTCCTCCTCTTCCTCCTCCATGTCTGAACTGCGAGCGGTGGCCTTTCCTCTCCCACTTCGTCCGGGAATCCAGCGGGAACCCCAAGGGGTGGCTGGCGCTTCCGGAATGCAGTCAGAACCGCAGGCGATGCCCTTCTCTCCCTCTTCGTCGTCCTCGTCCTCCCCCTGCAAAGCCGAGGGCCTAGAACATGCCCCCTCCGTCCCACTCCACCAAGTACTGGACGGTGCCCTCGGTGGTGACCCTCCGGGCCAGGATGCGCACGGCCTCCCCACGCGCCAGGCGCCCCATGGCCCCGAAGTAGCTGCTGGTGGAGGAGGAGGAGGGGGGAGGGGGGGCGGGGGGCGGCGGGAGGGGGGGCGGGGGCTGAGGGGGGTGGCGCTTGGGGGGGGCGCGAGGGGGAGGGAAGGCGCTGGGGGGGCGCCGCTCGGGGGGGCTCTCGGGGGCGGCCGAGGAAGAGGAAGCGCCGGGTGCGAGTGCCGCCGCGTCGGAAGGATCCAAGGAGATACCGCTGCTGCTGCTGCTGCTGCTTCCGCCATTGCCGTTTGTGCTGCAAGAAGAAAGGGGAGACCGTGAGGCCAGGGCCCCCAAGGACGGACTCCCAAGCCCCCCAGTTCTGGACGGTCAACACAGCTACGCTGGAACCCCCTCCCATTAGCTGGGGTGCAGCTACACCAGTGGTTCCCAAACTTATTCGGCCTACCACCCCCTTTCCAGAAAAAATATTCGCACCCCTTGAAAAGTGGGTGTGGCTTAGAGGGGTGGGCGTGGCTCCTGCTCAAAGGGGCGGGGCTGAGCCTCTCCCCTAGTCCAAGATGCAGGGCGGGGAGGGGGAGGTGGGCGGGGCCACAAATGGGCAGTCAGGACCCGGACGGGTGGGGTTACGAGCTCTGAGTCAGGGCTGAGCTTCTATCCCTGTCCTGCGGCGCCTGCCAGGACACGGGGGCGGGGCTAGAGGAGGGGGCGGGGCCTCTATACCTCGCCTCCATGTTCTAACAAGCACTTCAGGGGAGGTATAGAGGCTCTCGGGAATAGGCCCCGCCCCTAGCCCTACCTTTTAGTCCTAAAAGGCCTCTCAGGACAGGTATAGAGGCTCAGCCCTGCCTCAGGGCTTGTAACCCCGCCCAACCAGGTCCTGACTGCCCCGCCCCCTTCCCTAGCTCCGCCCTCTGTGTAGATTCTCAGCCCTGTCTCGGGTTCTTGGGAAGAAGACACGCCCACTCCTCTAGCTCCGCCCCCTGTGTCCTAACAGGCGCCTCAGGTGCTCAGCCCTGTCTCTGGCACTTGGGAAGAGGCCCCGCCCCTCCTCTGGCCCCGCCCCCGTGTGCTAATAGGTGCCATCACCGCCCCCCTGGATCGCTGCAGCACCCACCAGGGGGCGGTAGCGCCCACTTTGGGAATCACTGATCTACACGATAGGATGGATGCAATGTGACACCACTTGAACCTCTGTGGCTGGATGGTATGAAGTTCTGGGAGTTTTGGGAGGGACGTCTACAGTCGATTCTTGCATGAAAGAAACCTTTATGGGGGGATGACTATCTTTGGGGGCAGGGCCCCAACACATATATACACAGAGTCATGTGCCCCCCCCCCCCGCTCACCTCAAGGTCCCTGCAGTGTTGGCCGAGGGATGGAAGGAGGCGAACATCCGGATCGAGGCGCTGCAAGGAGACGGAGAAAGAGGGGCAGAGGGTCAATGTGGGGGGCCATTGGGGGAGAGGGGAAGGCTTTTCGGGGGGCTGCGGCAAAACCCCACTTGGGATCAATGGTTTCTTCCTATTGTCTCAATTATAGGATTCTGTGTGGGACATAGGTTTATTTATTTACTTATTTACAGCATATATATTCCATCCTTCTCACCCCAAAGGGGACTCAGCGCGGATCACAGAACATATATACAGCAAACATTCAGTGCCGTTAGACTTACAGGACAGACTACAGATTATGTCAGGAATTTTCCAACTTTGGCGTCCTGGAGGTTGTACTCGATTCCGGCCACAGGGGGGCGTTGTTGCTCCAACCGCTATGACGAGCCCTTGATCACAAGCTTTCCTCCTGTTCTTTGATCGCCGGCATTGCTGGTATTTCCTTTTATGGTGCCGTAAAACACCTCCCGGCTTAAGCGATGCCTAATTTCTCTACTCGCAGCTCACAGCTGTTTTCGAACTGCTTAGGTGGACAGTGAGCTGGGCTGAGGGTCGAGTGCTCACCCCAACCCAGGCTTCGAACTGCCAACGTTTCAGTTGGTAGAGATCTATTGATGCTGGTGATTAGCCAGCTGTGCTCAGGCCCGGCCCATGATGGGAGACATTGCGGATTGTAACGGAAAACCTAGGACCGGGGGCTTGAAGGTCCCCCGGATCTGAAGGAAGCGCATCTTCACATGCTAATGAACAGGGGTCTCTCCAGGTTCAGTCCGCAGGGAGGCCTTTATCAGTTCAGGGAATTCCCCGTGGTCTTAGTTTAAGGAGGAGAGGAATATCATGTATATCCATACTAGCTGTGCCCGGCCACGCGTTGCTGTGGCTTACGGGAATGCTTTGTTGACCAGGTGGAATAGCAGTGAATAGCCTCAAAGCCTGGCCGTTTTATTCTTATGGGGGGTATTAGCTGGCCCTGATTGTTTCCTGTCTGGAATTCCCCTGTTTTCAGAGTGTTGTTCTTTATTTACTGTTCTGATTTTAGAGATTATATTGATCTGTATGATTACACCACAGTACCTATTATATATTATACTAGCTGTGCCTGGCCACGCGTTGCTGTGGCAAAGTGGTGGTGGTATTGGTTAAAAATTGTGTAATTTTTATTTGACGTTATTTGTATTTTTTTTATAAATTTTATTGTAAGTTATCTTTTTATTATATTTTATAATTTTCTTGTATTATTTTTAGTTATTTTCTGTTATAGTATTTTATTGTATTAATTTTTTAGTGTTTTTAATTATTTTTAGTGTTTTTTATTATTTTTATTGCGTTGCTAGGAGACCAAGTTGGAGGAGCTTAGCCTTCTAACTGGCAGCAATTGGATAAAAGCAATTATTCCCCTCTCTCTCTAATTAGGACTTTATTTTTCTTTTCTTTTTGTTGTATCAACCTAGAGGCGTGGATGATGGGTTGTGTTGTCAAATTTCGAGGTTGGGGGGCCTGTAGTTTTGTTGTTTTGTGGGTTGCCGTGATGCCATCACTCTTTTATATATATAGATTTATAATCTTATGTTATCTGCTTAAAACTGGATTGTATGAGGCCCCTTCTACACAGCTGTAAAAAATCCACACTGAACTGGATTATATGGCAGTGTGGACGCGAGATAATCCAGTTCAAAACAGATACTGTGGATTATATAGGTGTGTGGAAGGGCCTTGAGTCTACACTGGCATATAATCCAGTTCAAATCAGATAATCTGTATTTTATAGGCAGTGTGGATGAGGCCTAGCTGCCTGTCTCCTGGGCACCATTGTGGCTGAGAGGATTGCTAGGAAACAAAGGGGGCAGGGCCTCAAGGCAGCAAGGCCTACCTTTCCGACTGGTAGCCAGGGGCAGAACGGCTCTTCCTCATCCTCTGTAATTTGGACTTTTTGTTGAATGACATAGATTAGATGAGTATGTCTTTTGTGGCCAAATTTGGTGTGATTTGGTTCATTAGTTTTGTTGTTTTCTCCATGGGAAAAACGTACATATATATATATATATATATATATATATATATGTATGTATGTATGTATGTATGTATATGTATGTAGATGATATTCTCCTTGCCGCAGGGCCTGTAGTCAAGTGGAAGAAGCATCTGGAGGAAAGGATAAGCCGCTTTGTAGGAGGAAAGCAACCCGGGTGCGCCCTCACCTGTCCTGGCAGCGGGCATCCGTGCGGCGGAAGTTGTAGGTGCTGGAGGGGCCGCCCTCGTTGCCCCCGCTACCGCCGCCGCTGTGGCCCTGGCTAGTGCTGGCCGGGGTCGGGGCCACCTCCTGCGGGGATCACAGAGCAGGACGTGACCATCAGATGGCGGCAAGGCCCTGGGTCACAACACAAGCCCAGGACTGAGCCCATAGCTCCCCTCCCTCCCTCCCTATGGGGTGCATAAGCCTTCCCCCCAACCAACCCTTGAGCCCTTTTCCTCTCCTCCCCATTGGGTCACCTGGGCAGGGGCTTCTTGCGGCGGCCCCTTCTCCTGGACGTTGCTGCTGCTGCTGCTGCTGCTGCTGCTGCTGAGGCCACCCTGGTCCTGGTCCTGGTCCTTGTCCTTGTCCCGCTGCCTGCTGCTCCTCCGCCTGCTTTGCTGCTGCTGCCTCTGTGCCCCCCGGAGGCCCCTCTGCGGCCCCTTCCCCCGCCTGCCCTGCCCTGAAAGGAACCTGTAAGAGACCCTCCTTATCTGCACAGCATGGAGGGGGGCGGTGGGCCGGACCCCCGGGGACACTCCCCTCCCCTCCCCCCGAGACAGGGGACCCCGACGGGGGCAGGGGTGTCCGAGGTGGAGGCAGTGGGGGGGGGGCTCCCTTCCTCTTCCTCACCTGTCCTCCGAAATGAGGGGGAGCCCTCCGTCCGCGACATGGGGGGCCGGCGGGGGGACCCTCGAGTGCAGTCCAAAGAGCCCCTTGCGCTTCTTGATCTCCTTCCCGGAAATGAATCTGCACCAATGGGGAGGGAAAACACAAGAGAAGACAGGAATAAAGCAAGGAAGGGCGGCGAGAACGATATCTTGTGACAGAGGAGGGTGTGAGACCCACACCGGGGGGTTTCCTACCTGTCCTTGTGTCCGGTCAGAGCGTTCAGGAGCTGGCTGTAGCGCTCCCCCTTTGGGGTGTCTGAGAGCTGGGAAAGGGGGAGAGACAGGGGTCAGGAAGAGGGAGGGAGGGAAGGGGGGCAGGGGTCACTCCCACAGGGCCCCGACCCCCGACCCCCCCGGAAGGGAGGCTGACCTCTCCGAGGAGGAGGCTGTCCCAGTTCTCGCTGGCAAAGGGCAGGATCTCCCGCTCAAAGTCAAAGTACTTCTTCTTGCAGCAGATGCTCAGGTGGTACAGGATCAGGTGCGCCACGTCCACCCTGCAAAAGGGTCACCCGCCCGTCAAACATCGGTCACTCTCCTGAAGGCCTGCCTGACCCTTTCCTCCCTCCGTCCCCTTTTATTCCTTCTTTCCATCTCACCCACATATTCAGTTTGGGAATTATTACCATCTGGCAGACAGTACAGGGTGACAAAGGCAAGGACAAAGAGACCGAGGGGCAGCTTTTATCTCAAGACCTGGCTATCTAAGCAAGCCGTTGGGGATTAATATGACCCATAAGTATGACGGAACCTGTATAAGAATGTTTACAACCTTAGACCTTTGATATGTTTTAATAATCTGTAAGGTTATTTATAACGTAATTGACATGTACATGTTTTTACAGTTTTATAATACAGTAGAGTCTCACTTATCCAACATAAACAGGCCGGCAGAACGTTGGATAATGAGAGATTAAGGATACCAAATTAGGTTATGATTTTACAAATTAAGCATCATGTTATACAACAAATTTGACAGAGAGATTAAGGAGAAGCCTATTAAATACCAAATTAGGTTATGATTTTACAAATTAAGCATCATGTTATACAACAAATTTGACAGAAAAAGCAGTTCAATACACAGTAACATTATGTAGTAATTACTGTATTTACGAATTTAGCACCAAAACATCGCAAAGTATTGTAAACACTGACTACTAAAAGGCAAACTGTGTTGGATAATCCAGAACGTTGGATTAGCAAGACTCTACTGTACATGTTTTTACAGTTTTATAATATTGTGTTTTATTGTTATTGCTATTGTCTGAATTGGGAGGGATTCTACGACACCATAAAAATGCCGGCGATCAAAGAACAAGGAGGGAAAACTCTATGATCAAAAGAACTTCTCGTTATAGCGGATTGAGTGACAGCTCCCCCTGTGGCCGGAATCAAGCATAACCTCCAGGCTCCGATGTCGGAAAATACCGAAATACCTCTCCTTGTCTGCCTGTCTTGTATGTCTAAAAAACAGCTGTGCATGTGTACACTGTGATCCGCCCTGAGTCCCCTTCGGGGTGAGAAGCAAGGGCGGAATATAAATGCTGCAAGCAAATAAATAAATAAATAAATGCTGCTTCCTGGGCAACCACCGGAGTCCCCTTCCCTGGGGGTCCCCAAACAGAGGCTGGGTGGCCATCTGATGGGAGGGTTCTGACTGTGCAGAAAGAAGGGGGCTGGACTGGATGACCTTTGGGGGTCCCTTCTGAATCTAGGATCCCACGGTTCAATTCCATAAAGGCCCGCTCTCTGTGTGGCATCCGGGGGAAGTCACTCACCATCGGAGGGGCAGCCGGAGGACGCTTTCGGGGCCCCCTCGGCAGACGCAGCACTCAAAGACGTAGAACCTGCGCAGGGGAGGAAGGAAGGGAGGGAGGGAAGGGGGGGTCTGTAAAACCAGTGGTCGTCAGGTCCACCCCTGACCACCGCCCCACCCTTCCCCACAACCTCCAGCCTCCCAACGTGGGCTGTAGTGCAGCTGGTTAATCACCAGGAGCAATAGATCACTGCTGACCAGAAGGTGGCAAGGGCGTGTTAATGTGGGATTTGTGCATTGATAGTGTTTAAATGCAATTTGTGCCATGCTTGTATTGCAACTGATTGCATCATCCAGATTGTACCAGAATGTGGAAAGAGTTAATTGCCAAGAAGCTATGATGACCTTGATGCGTGGCTGGAACTAGGGAGTATCCAGACACAAGTGTCTGTGCATAACGATTGCATCACTTCAGTTGAGTTCTGTCTGCCTAGAGTTCGAGTCAAGTTCTGCTGGAGAACAGAGCAGTCCTGTGTTCGTCTGTCGTCTGCAAGTCTGTTTGTGTTGATTACTGCTGCAGACAGTAAAACTTTGTAAATAGTTTTACCAACATCTCTGAGTGTCTCTTCGTTCTGCGTTCCACTGCTTCCATCCAACTACTGCTGCGCTGCAAATACTCTGACAAATGTAACCCCCCCCCCCCCCGTTTGTTAGCTAATGCAGTAGGTTGTTTGTAAACCCAATGTAGTTGCACAGAATCTGCATCTAAATGTTGATCTGTAAAAGTTCTGATATAACCTCTCAAATACTGCAAATACTCTGACAGTTCGAAGCCAGAGTCGGATTGAGACCCCAGCTGTTAAGCCTAGCTTACTGTCCACCTAAGCAGTTTGAAAACAGCTGCAGCTATGAGTAGAGAAATTAGGGACCGCTTATGCGGGGAGGTTAATTTAATTTACGACACCATAAAACTGCCGGCGATCAAAGGGCAAGGAGGAAATACTACGATCAAAAAGGACTCGGCGTCACAGCTCCCCCTGTGGCCAGAATCGAGCGTAACCTCCTGAAACCGGAAGTTGGAAAAGGTTGAATTACCTCTATTTGTATCTGTATGTGTTGTATGTTTAATCATGGCATTGAATGTGTGCCATGTAGATGTGCATTGTGATCCGCCCTGAGTCCCCTTCGGGGTGAGAAAGAAGGGCGAGAGATAAATACGGTAAATAAATAAATAAATAAATAGATAAATGTGGCCCCTATGCCCCACTGACCTGTCCCCATAGAGGAGGGGCTTGCTCAGGCACTGGGTGCAGGCTTCGTGGAACCACTGGGAGCACTGGGAGCACTGGAGCATCTTCAGGTTCCACCTGGGGATTCAGGGAGGGAGGGAGGAGAAGCATTATTATTATTATTATTATTATTATTATTATTATTATTATTGGGCATTCTGGCACTGACCAATCCCCATCGGTGCCATGGGCCAACTCAAAGTCCACTGTATTCTAATGTTTTTGCACACAGTCAAACCACATTTGTCTTCAAGGCTTACCTTTGGCCTTTGTTGACAGAAGCCATTTCTCTTAAAATGGCAAGCCCATAGTGCTGTGACAGATGCTCATCTCGTTATACGATGTGTATGCATGTGTATGTATATATGTGTGTGTCTGTGTGTATACATCCACAGTAGAGTCTCACTTATCCAAGCTAAACGGGCCAGCAGAAGCTTGGATAAGCAAATATCTTGGATAACAAGGAGGGATTAAGGAAAAACCTATTAAACATCAAATTAGGTTATGATTTTACAAATTAAGCACCAAAACATCATGTTATACAACAAATTTGACAGAAAAAGTAGTTCAATACGCAGTAATGTTATGTTGTAATTACTGTATTTACAAATTTAGCACCAAAATATCATGATGTATTGAAAGACTGACTACAAAAACGCCTTGGATAATCCAGAACCTTGGATAATCCAGAACCTTGGATAAGCAAGACTCTACTGTATACATATACACACACAAATATACATATACAGTAGAGTCTCACTTATCCAACACTCGCTTATCCAGCGTTCTGGATTATCCAACGCATTTTTGTAGTCAATGTTTTCAATACATCGTGATATTTTGGCGCTAAATTCATAAATACAGTAATTACTACATAGCATTACTGCGTATTGAACTACTTTTTCTGCCAAATTTGTTGTCTAACATGATGTTTTGGTGCTTAATTTGTAAACTCCTAACCTAATTTGATGTTTAATAGGCTTTTCCTTAATCCCTCCTTATTATCCAACATATTCGCTTATCCAACATTCTGCCGGCCCGTTTATGTTGGATAAGTGAGACTCTACTATATATACACATATACATATACTATACACACACACACATATACACTGATTATGCATTATGTATTGTGGTCTAATGTATTTGTATGAATTTTACATGTTGTACGCCGCTTTGAATCCCACCCATGGGAAAAAAGCGGGATAGAAATGAAAAAATAATAATAATAATAACAACCCAAAATACACACTTAAATTAGAAATAACTAGCTGTGCCCGGACACGCGTTGCTGTGGCAAAGTGGTGGTGGTATTGGTTAAAAATTGTTGTGGAATTTTTATTTGATGTTATTTGTATTTTTTAATTAATTTTATTTTAAGTTATCTTTTTATTTATTATATTTTATTATTTTCTTGTATTATTTTTAGTTATTTTCTGTTATTATAGTATTTATTGTATTAATTTTTTTATTATTTTTTAGTGTTTTTTATTATTTTTTATTGGGTTGCTAGGAAACCAAGTTGGCAGAGCTTAGCCTTCTAACTGGCAGCAATTGGATAAAAGCAAGTATTCCTCTCCCTCTTTATTTTTCTTTTCTTTTTGTTGTATCAACCTTGAGGCGTGGATGATGGGTTGTGTCGTCAAATTTCGAGGTTGGGGGCCTGTAGTTTTGTTGTTTTGTGGGTCGCCGTGATGCCATCACTCTTTTATATATATGGATACTAATAATGTGTTGTTACACTTAACTACATCCCACTTTCTCCTCTTGGGGTCTCGTTTAAGAGAAGGAAGCAGGATATATCATCGCCTGCCTTGACGTTGTGTTTCTTTTTCTCCCAAAGGAGAGTCAAAATGGCCAACACTACAATGTGTATGATACACTGAGATAGAATTAAACATGGAAGACAGGACTGCCTGTCTTTAGCATGACGGAGCAGCTCAAAACATTACAAATAGGGAACTAGGGAGGGTCTCCCCATGCCTAGATGGGGGCTCCACGCAATACCAGGAGAGCGGTGTCTCTGCCTCCCCCCCCCCCATGGGACTGCCAGGGCCCCCCATCACCCCCCAAATGGGTCTGCGGGTGCCCCTTCCCTTCCCTCGTATACTCACTCTCCGGGCCCCCCGCAATAGCAGTAGCACTGCTGGCGGTTGGTGAGGTGCTCGGGGTCCCAGTCCAGGGCCTTCAGCTGGTAGGGGAGCACCAGCTTCATGCCCAGCATGGCCTTGGCGTAGGGGCCCTTCTTCAGCGCTCCCCCACGCTGCAGCAAGGAGGGGAGAGAGAGAATAAGGAGGGAGGGAGGGAGGGGGGGAGAACAGAAGGAGGGAGACCCCCAGTTAGAACGGCATCATGTGGACAACATACCATCCAAGAGCTGGAAGGGGCACCCAGGGAACACCCAGCCCAATTGCATAAGGAACCCCACCCCACATCCACGCTCTCCTGGCAGATGGCCACCCACCCTCTGCCCAAAAGCCTCCAAAGGAAGAGGGCCCAACTGGACTCCATTAATAATAAAATCAGATGTATATAATAATAATAATAATAATAATAATAATAATAATAATAATAATAAGCTTTATTTATACCCCGCCACCATCTCCCCAACGGGGACTCGGGGCGGCTTACGTGGGGCCATGCCCAGCACAATACAATATAAACAAAATATAATAGAACAACAAATCATAACACGTTAAACAACACAATAAAAGAAAATATACACTACATTAAACAAGATCAAAAGAACAATAAAACCAAGGGCGGGCCACATGAACACTAGGTTAAAAACTTGGGGTGAGAAAGGGAATAGGAACAAACCACAGAGGACAGGGTCATAAAGTGGCGGTGCAATCTGGAAGACAAATATTGGAGGAGAGCAGCAAAAGGGATTTATGTGGCGATTACTCTCCAAAGGCACAACGGAAGAGCCATGTTTTCAGGTCTTTCTTAAAGGCTGCTAATGTGGGGGCTTGCCTAATCTCACCGGGCTTTCGATATAGCAAACTACCCGCATGCGTGAAGAGTCCAACTTGGGAGTAAATTTTTGTGAAGCAATCAAGGAAGTAAACAAAGACAATCAGGTAGAATTACCTATCAACGGATCTAGCTCAAGAACAATCGAGATCAACAGTGGGACAAAACAGGGGTGCCCCCTTGTTATGGATTTTGTGTGTGCTGGGGGAACTACCCAAAATCACAGCAGAACAACCAAAAATACAAAATCAGGATACTTATGGTTGAGCATTCAGCTCACAGCAGGAAGGGCGTGAAGTGCCGTGTGGCTGTAAATAATTTAGAGCTTAGAAGGCAAAGATATAGAGTGTGATATTTATTCTTACAAAAGATTTATTTAAGATTATTTCTTAATTATATACTGGGCCTGAGCCATCTCTTCTAGGGTTCCAAAGAGAGGGAAAACATCACCAAACACTACATCTCTCCTAACACAGAAGCAGAGAGAGATCTCAATGCACACAGCACACACCAAGATGCAAAAGTAGAAGTCGAAGACAAAAGCCATGCACCTGCAAAGTATCCATTCTACATAAACAGTCAGAATGGGAGCAGAAACAGAGAAGATATAGATGCATTCTAACCGACATTCAGGAGACGGGGGAAGGGACACCCTCAAGCTATTCTAAGCCAACTAAATACTCCTCATTGAGGACTGCAGACTTGGGAAGGGTGGGCTTGTATTCCAACATCCCTTTCCCTGTTCCCTTCGAACGCGCAATTGAACCATTTGCTAACTTTATCAGAAAAGGCGATAGAATCAAAGGATATAGAATTGGGCAGGAAAAAATTAAAATGAACCTATACGTGGACGACGTTATTAGAAACGGCGATAGAATCAAAGGATATAGAATTGGGCAGGAAGAAATTAAAATGAACCTATACGTGGACGACTTTATTAGAAACGGCGATAGAATCAAAGGATATAGAATTGGGCAGGAAGAAATTAAAATGAACCTATACGTGGACGACTTTATTAGAAACGGCGATAGAATCAAAGGATATAGAATTGGGCAGGAAGAAATTAAAATGAACCTATACGTGGACGACTTTATTAGAAACGGCGATAGAATCAAAGGATATAGAATTGGGCAGGAAGAAATTAAAATGAACCTATACGTGGACGACTTTATTAGAAACGGCGATAGAATCAAAGGATATAGAATTGGGCAGGAAGAAATTAAAATGAACCTATACATGGACGACTTTATTAGAAACGGCAATAGAATCAAAGGATATAGAATTGGGCAGGAAGAAATTAAAATGAACCTATACATGGACGACTTTATTAGAAACGGCGATAGAATCAAAGGATATAGAATTGGGCAGGAAGAAATTAAAATGAACCTATACGTGGACGACGTTATTAGAAACGGCGATAGAATCAAAGGATATAGAATTGGGCAGGAAGAAATTAAAATGAACCTATACGTGGACGACTTTATTAGAAACGGCGATAGAATCAAAGGATATAGAATTGGGCAGGAAGAAATTAAAATGAACCTATACATGGACGACTTTATTAGAAACGGCAATAGAATCAAAGGATATAGAATTGGGCAGGAAGAAATTAAAATGAACCTATACATGGATGACTTTATTAGAAACTGCGATAGAATCAAAGGATATAGAATTGGGCAGGAAGAAATTAAAATGAACCTATGACATAATGATTCTCCTTGCTTACCTTGGTGGCCACGGCGAAGACGCACTGGCGGCACATCCATGGGCCCTCGCTCAACACCCGGGGCAAGTGGCACTCCTGGTGGAAGGCTAAGGGGAGAAAGACCGGGGGGGGGGGGCAGGGATCACTCCAGGTCAACTCACGCCCTAAAAGGCCTGCATCACGACCCACAACCCCAAAAGGAGACCATGATCCATACAAGGCATCCATGATTGACAGCTGTGGGGACTGTCTATAAGCACAACAGCAGCATATAAATCAGGCATGGGCAAACTCCGGCCCTCCAGGTGTTTTGGACTTCAACTCCCACCACTCCTAACAGCCTACCGGCTGTTAGGAGTGGTGGGAGTTGAAGTCCAAAACACCTGGAGGGCTGGAGTTTGCCCATGCCTGATATAAATGATTGACATCTCTAATCCATATTAGCCTCAAATCTATATGCCGCTTTCCCCTGAATCCCTTGCTCTACTCCCCCCCAATAAATCAATGATTGACACCCATGATTATTATGATATTCTTAGTATTACTATTATTATATTTATATTTATTTGCCTCTCACTTTCCTCTCTCAAAGGACACCTAAAGTGAATGAATGAATGGTTTATTGTACTAGCCATAGGCCATGAGATCAGTAATGTACAACCTTTATAAGCACTTTCCAATATAAACATTAAAACTTGTTAAAAAATTTAGAACTAGCTCTTTAAAATTATGATAGCAGCAACATAACAATGACAGTGTCTGATTTGTATCATCCCAAACCATCACCATTTCCATTTCTGTCCTTTTGCTACTTTAGCTCTGATCTTTTGGGCTGCAATTGCAAATGTGGCAACCTTTAGTGTTATATTTTTGGAATAATCTGCTAGCAAGTCACAGATCACAGCAGATTGTTGCCATGCTGCCCTTTCTTCCAAGAGTGTTCCCAGGAGATTTTTCCTAGGATCATTATACAAGGGGCAATGTAGCAGATAGTGTGTTAGATCTTCTTTTTCCCCCGTGCCACAAATGCAAAGTCGTTGGACATGGGGGATTCCTCTGTATCTTCCCTCTAGCCAGTTTGATGGCATTGTTTGGAAGCGCAGAGCTGTGAATGCTTTCCTCAGGACTGCAGACGTTAGGTCTTGAAGATATTGCTGACAATATTGGTCACTCTTTAGTTGGGGATACCAGGTAGAGAAGCCTTGCTGTTTGCTAATCTGCAGATTGTCAGCTGCATCCATCTCAAAGATTTTGTCTCTGATCGCCTTCTTGTCCAGATGCATTAGAGTGGTTGTTGACCCATCGAAATACTGATGGAGCAAGGCTTGCCAGTATTGAACCCACCCTCCTCGCTTATACTGCTCCATCATGCATTGCTTTGTTATACTCTTGTCCTCCATTCCCAGAAGTCTCTTCCCGTATGAGATGTTAAGCTTATGCATTCTGGCCTTAAGTGAGGGAAGATCCAATTCAAGCCTTAACAAGGCGGCTGGAGTCCCAGGGGGAAGGGCTAAAAGAGCTCTTGCAAACTTATTCTGAATACATTCAACCTGTTTTGTATTACCCTGTCCCCAAATTTCTGCTCCGTATAACAGTTGAGGTAAAACCTTAGCAGCAAAAATCTTTACTGTGGGACATACCAAGGAGCCTCCCTTTGTTTTCCCAAAGGCTAGGGTTGATTTCACTGACCTCCAGGCAGATAATTTGGCTGCCTCTATATGGCTCTTCCAGTTCCCATTATATGAGAAGTGTATGCCCAGGTATTTAAAGCTATAACACTGCTCTATTGAGTGGCCATCCAATTTCCATTTATGTATTTGCTTCCTTTTGGAAAATACCATCACTTTGGTTTTAGAGTGATTGATTATCAGCTTCTCTTGTTCACAGATTCTACTTAGTGACCTCAAAAGTCTCCTGAGACCTATTTGCGTAGTTGACAGGAGGACCATGTCATCCGCATACAACAAGACTTGGATTTTCCTACTACCTCCTAATGGAGGGAAGTGGTCAGGGGAGCTCAACTCGGCAACTAGATTGTTTATGTAGAAATTAAACAGAAAAGGTGCTAGCAAACAGCCTTGCCTAGACACCTAAAGTGGCTATGACATGCAAACATATAGTCCATTTTGCCCCTGGATCTCCTGCACAGCTCTACTCTCAAAAGCATTCCTATGTTTAGAAACCTGCGGGGTGATTGACAGCTACCCCCCCCCCACCAGGAAGGCCCCAATCCCTTGCTCCCCTTCATTGTCCACCCAGCTTGTCCTCTCACATAGAAAGCGGTCCTTGTGGCAGGGAGTCCCCCGGGTGAACAGATAACCCTTATCCGACATGCCCTTCCCAGGGCTCTCTGACTCACCGTGGCTGCATTTGGCGCACCTGACCAGCCGGTTTTCGGGCCCGGCGGCCTCGGAGTGGCAGACGCAGCAGGAGGCCTCCTCCCCGGGGAGGGCCGCTAGAAGGGGGCAGATGGACAGACAGACAGGGAGGGAGGGGGCAAGAGAGAGGACGAGAGAGTGAGCACGGCAGCAGCAGCAGCATCCCCACAAACAACAACAACAACACCAGAGAGTAATTAGTCTCCCCCTTCTGACCTGCAATGGAGGTCGGGACCCCCGGGACCCCTTATCTCAGCCCCTGCCCTCAATGCAGCACGGACTGATGGATCCATTTGTTATTACAGTAGAGTCTCACTTATCCAAGCTAAATGGGCCGGCAGAAGCTTGGATAAGCGAATATCTTGGATAGTAAGGAGGGATTAAGGAAAAGCCTATTAAACATCAAATTAGGTTATGATTTTACAAATGAAGCACCAAAACATCATGTTATACAACAAATGTGACAGAAAAAGTAGTTCAATACGTAGTAATGCTACCGTTTCCCCGAAAATAAGATAGTGTCTTATATTAATTTTTGCTCCCAAAGATGTGCTAGGTCTTATTTTCAGGGGACGTCTTATTTTTCCATGAAGAAAAATTCACATTTATTGTTGAACAAAAAAAGAAGAACATTTATTATATACTGTACAGTAGTTGTCATCACAAACCAACATAACAAGACAAACTGTGGATCCTATTAAGAATTTCTTGTTACTACCATTATTTCCATGTACAACTGGTATGTACAACATTTACCAGTCCTGGATGCTCTGGTGTTGTGATTGGCAGGCACCGGGCATGCTTCCAAACAAAAGCCTTGCTAGGTCTTACTTTCGGGGGAGGCCTTATATTTAGCAATTCATCAAAACCTCTACTAGGTCTTATTTTCTGGGGATGTCTTATTTTCGGGGAAACAGGGTATGTAGTAATTACTGTATTTATGAATTTAGCATCAAAATATCACAATGTATTGAAAACACTGACTACAAAAGCATTGATTACTAAAAGGCAGACTGTGTTGGATAATCCAGAACATTGGATAAGCGAATGTTGGATAAGTGAGACTCTACTGTATTACATTGTTGCTGGGGGGAGGGGTTCCCAACTGATGACCCATTGGTTCCCCCTTCCAGACCCGTTACCTGACCCTTTGCCCCCATTAAGGACCAGTTCGAGGCCAATAAAAGGAAGGGCTGGACCTGAAATTGGGGGGGGGGGTCAGGTGGGCACATTTAGGGGGTCTCCTTGGAAGGCTTGAGGATGCAAGTGAGGAAGAAGCAACAAGTATTCGTGTGTGGGGGAGTCCTAGCCACAGACAGGGATCAGGGTCATTTGGGGATATTAAAAAAGGTCAAGGTAAAGGTAAACGTTAAGTCCAGTCGTGTCTGACTCTGAGGTTGGTGCTCATCTCCATTTCTAAGCCAAAGAGACACCTCCCATAGACACCTCCATAGACACCTCCAAGGTCATGTGGCCACTGGCATGACTGCATGGAGCACCGTTACCTTCCCGCCAGAGCAGTACCTATTGGTCTACTCACATTGGCATGTTTTCGAACTGCTAGGTTGGCAGAAGCTGGAGCTAACAGCGGCTGCTCACGCCACTCCCAGGATTTGAACCTGGGACCTTTCGGTCTGCAAGTTCAGCAGCTCAGCGCTTTAACACACTTTGCCACCGGGGCTCCAATTGTGCTATTTTGATTTTAGATTCTATGTGCTGATAGTGGCTGTTATCATTTTATGTGACTTGCACCGCTCTGTATTATATGCGGCACCCTGGAGTGCCTTTGTAAGCCATCCTGACTGGCGGGATAGAAATAAATAACAATAATAATAATAACTTTATTTTTCTATCCCGCCAGGGATTCGGGGCGGCTAACACGGGACAAAAGCCCGAAAATACTAGACAAAGTAGAACAATTAAAACACATAGCAATAAAACATGGTAAAATTGACATTATAAAAACAATTACCTTAGGCAAGACAGTGCATTAAACCATTAAAAACTCATATAACATATATAATGAGAAAAAATAAAATAAACTGGGCCACCAGGTTGGTGGAGGGGGGCGGGGCAGTGTGGGGCCACTTGAACTAAAGTGCAGTAGTATAGTTCTAAAGTGCTGTAGTATAGTTCTAAAGTGCTGTAGTGTAGTTCTAAAGTGCAGTAATATAGTTCTAAAGTGCAGTAGTATAGTTCTAAAGTGCTGTAGTAGTTCTAAAGTGCAGTAGTATAGTTCTAAAGTGCAGTAGTATAGTTCTAAAGTGCTGTAGTATAGTTCTAAAGTGCGGTAGTATAGTTCTAAAGTGCAGTAGTATAGTTCTAAAGTGCTGTAGTATAGTTCTAAAGTGCGGTAGTATAGTTCTAAAGTGCTGTAGTATAGTTCTAAAGTGCTGCAGTATAGTTCTAAAGTGCTGCAGTATAGTTCTAAAGTGCTGCAGTATAGTTCTAAAGTGCGGTAGTATAGTTCTAAAGTGCGGCAGTATAGTTCTAAAGTGCAGTAGTATAGTTCTAAAGTGCTGCAGTATAGTTCTAAAGTGCTGTAGTATAGTTCTAAAGTGCTGTAGTATAGTTCTAAAGTGCGGTAGTATAGTTCTAAAGTGCTGAGGTATAGTTCTAAAGTGCTGCAGTATAGTTCTAAAGTGCTGCAGTATAGTTCTAAAGTGCTGCAGTATAGTTCTAAAGTGCAGTAGTATAGTTCTAAAGTGCTGCAGTATAGTTCTAAAGTGCTGTAGTATAGTTCTAAAGTGCTGTAGTATAGTTCTAAAGTGCGGTAGTATAGTTCTAAAGTGCTGAGGTATAGTTCTAAAGTGCTGCAGTATAGATCTAAAGTGCAGTAGTATAGTTCTAAAGTGCTGTAGTATAGTTCTAAAGTGCAGTAGTATAGTTCTAAAGTGCTGTAGTATAGTTCTAAAGTGCTTTGGTGCCAAAGGACAAAGTGCAGACATTTCTCGACCGAAGGGGTGGGAGACGGATGTCCGATTTAATATGGGGAAAAGGACCTGTATAAAAAGGCGAATTAATCTGAATTTCAGTCATGGGGACTGAATTATTCAAATTATTATGTGGGTGGGGGGCCAACCTGCAGACCGACCTGGGCTGATGTCCTTCCAGAGCACCAGGAACTGGGAGTCGTCCTCAAACTGAACCAGGCAGACCTGGCGCAGGGGGTCCACCTGCGAGGAGAGGAAGGGGGTGTCAGAGGGGTGGGGGTCCCATGATGTAAGAGATCAAAAGAAGGAAGGATGGGACTGACACAGTGCTGACCTTCTTGATAGTGCCCAGGTAGAGCAGCCCGTCGGTCCAGCGGGCCAGCACGTCCTGGCCCTCCCAGAACCGGGGTCCCGAGGAGGAGGAGGGGGGCAGGGCAGAGGAGGGGGAGGGGGCGGCGTGCGGGGAGGACCCCCCTCCGGCAGGGCGCTTCCAGGGGCCGGAGGTCAGGCGGGTCAGTCTGGGCGGAGGGGGGGCCGGAGGAGGGGGCACGGCCCTGGCGCTGGGGGGCTCACTCGCCATCGCATCCTGCGACCCTGCCCTGCAGAACAGAAGAGAAGGGAGAACAGAGGTCAGTGAAATTCATTCACTTGCTTATTTACTCTTATTGTTTTTATTTGATATTTCTGTCAGCCGCCCCGAGTCCCCTTCGGGGGAGATGGAGGCGTGATATAAATAAATTTATTATTTTATTGTATGACACAGCAAACAAGATAGACATGCTGGATTTTGTATCACAAAATCACAAGTCAAACACTTCCCAAGTGTCTAGGACTGTGTGATGTATTTTCGGATGATACACGCAGATCCCAGTAGGGTGGTCTTTTGCAGTTGGCAGATCATGATTTTGTCAATGCCTATTGTTTCCAAATGCCGGCTGAGATCTTTTGGCACGGCACCCAGTGTGCCCATCACCACCGGGACCACCTGCACTGGTTTCTGCCAGAGTCTTTGAAGTTCAATCTTGAGGTCCTGAGAGCGGCTGAGTTTTTCCTGTTGTTTTTCACCTGGGATGGCGACATCAATGACCCAACCTTATTTCTTTTCCACAACTGTGATGTCTGGTGTGTTGTGTTCCAGAACTTTGTCAGTCTGGATTCGGAAGTCCCACAGTATCTTTGCGTGCTCATTTTCCACGACCTTTGCTGGTTTGTGATCCCACCAGTTCTTTTCTGCTGACAGGTGGTAATTGAGGCATAAGTTCCAATTAATCATTTGGGCCACGTAGTTGTGCCTCTGTTTGTAGTCTGTCTGTGCATTTTTCTTACAGCAGCTGAGGATATGACCAATGGTTTCGTCGGTTTCCTTGCAAAGTCTGCATTTTGGGTCATCAGCTGATTTTTCGATCTTGGCCTGAATTGCCTTTGTCCTGATGTCTTGCTCCTGGGCTGCAAGGATCAGGCCTTCTGTCTCCTTCTTCAGGGTCCCATTTGTGAGCCAGAGCCAGGTCTTCTATTATTATTATTATTATTATTATTATTATTATTATTAATTGCCTTTGTCCTGATGTCTTGCTCCTGGGCTGCAAGGATCAGGCCTTCTGTCTCCTTCTTCAGGGTCCCATTTGTGAGCCAGAGCCAGGTCTTCTATTATTATTATTATTATTATTATTATTAATTGCCTTTGCCCTGATGGCTTGCTCCTGGGCTGCAAGGATCAGGCCTTCTGTCTCCTTCTTCAGGGTCCCATTCGTGAGCCAGAGCCAGGTCTTCTATTATTATTATTATTATTATTATTATTATTATTAATTGCCTTTGTCCTGATGTCTTGCTCCTGGGCTGCAAGGATCAGGCCTTCTGTCTCCTTCTTCAGGGTCCCATTCGTGAGCCAGAGCCAGGTCTTCTATTATTATTATTATTATTATTATTATTATTATTATTATTAATGGCCTTTGTCCTGATGTCTTGCTCCTGGGCTGCAAGGATCAGGCCTTCTGTCTCCTTCTTCAGGGTCCCATTCGTGAGCCAGAGCCAGGTCTTCTATTATTATTATTATTATTATTATTATTACTTGTTCTGATGTCTTGCTCCTGGGCTGCAAGGATCAGGCCTTCTGTCTCCTTCTTCAGGGTCCCATTCGTGAGCCAGAGCCAGGTCTTCTCCTTATCAGCTATTCCTTCAATTTTGTCAAGGAACTTTCCATGCAATGTTTTGTTGTGCCAGCTGCCAGCTCTAGTTTGTAGTGCGGTTTTCTTGTACTGGTTTTTGTATTATTATTATTATTATTATTTACTGTACTTATAATAATAAATACTAATAACTTTATTTTTGTATGCCACCTCCATCTCCCCCAACAGGGACTCGGAGCAGCTCACATGGGGACCAGGCCTAATAAACACATTTAACATCATAGAGTCATCAATTATACAGCAACAACATAATAAAAACAATTTAAACAGGTTGTGATTAAACTTACACCCCGCCCTTCTCACCCAGGGCAGCCTACAGGCTATGGCAATAATTCAATGCCGGGTTCAGACAATAACAATATCCCTAAAACACAATATTATAAAACTGTAACAGATCATATCCACATCCATTAAAATAGTCTCTCAAACAATTAAAACCTATCAAGCCTAAGTCTAGCAACAACTGAGCTTTGTAAACACTGAACCAATTTGTTGTCAAAGGCCTTCATGACTGGAATCACGGGGTTGCTGTGAGTTTTCCGGGCTGTCTGGTTAATATGTTCCAGAAGAATTATCTCCTGACGTTTCGCCCACATCTATGGCAGGTATCCTCAGAGGTTGTATAGCAACAACTGAGCTTTGTAAACACTGAACCAATTTGTTGTTGAAGGCTTTCATGGCTGGAATCACTGGCTTGCTGGGAGTTTTCAGGGCTGCCTGACCATTTCCAGAAGCAGCACTCTCTCCTGACATTTCACCCACATCTATGGCAAGCATCCTCAGAGGTTGTATTGGAAACGAGGCCAGTGGGGTTTGTATATATATCTCCCTGTGGAATGATGGAAGGAAGAAAGGACTCTTGTCTGTTGCAGGAAAATGGGAATGTTGCCACTGGTCAGCTTGATTAGCACTGAATGGCCTTGCAGTCTCAAAGCCTGCCTGCTTCCTACCTGGGGGAAATCCTTTGTTGGGGGGTATTACACTGTGTAAATAGGGGGATTCCAGGCAGGAAACAATCAGGGCCAGTTAACACCTCCCAACAAAGGATTCCCCCAGGCAGGAAGCAGCCAGGCTTTGAAGCTGCAAGGCTATTCAATGCTAATCATGGTGGCCCATGGCAATATTCACACTGACCTCCAACTGGCCTCTTTCTTTCTTTCTTTCTTTCTTTCTTTCTTTCTCCCACCCTGGGCATCATTCCACACCCAGGCAGGAATCAGAAGGCACTGACACTGCAAGGCTATTCAATGCCAATCAAGGGGATTAATTACAACATCCACACTGGCCTCCAGCAGACAAGAGTCCTTTCTCTCTTTCCCTCCCTGGACATCATTCCACAGGGAGATATATATACAAACCCCACTGGCCTCGTTTCCAATACAACCTCTGAGGATGCCTGCCATAGATGTGGGCGAAACGTCAGGAGAGAGTGCTTCTGGGACATGGCCAGGCAGCCCGGAAAGACTCCCAGCAGCCCAATATATATACCTATCCGATAAACTAGTCTTTGCAACAGGCAACAATTCGATGCCAAGATATATAAAACCAAAAATAAACAAACAAGTACATTTGAAATCCACGCAATCAAAACACCCGTTAAGATCAAGCCAATGCAAATCCAAGGCCTGCCCGTTTGTCGGTCACTTTAATTCGTTATCATTATGGCATGGCTACAAATTAGCATAGACACAGACACACACACACACAGCCCAGCCTCTTTAAAGGGGATACAAGAGACCAGAGACCCCTCCCCACTATATACACACACACACACACACTCACATTGCCTTCCTTATGACCCCCTTGGCAGAGACCCCTCCCCATGTATATATCTATATATATAAAAATGTAAACAACAAAACCACTGATCCAAATCACACCAAATTTGGCCACAATACACCAACACATCCAAGGTATGTCCTTCACTCACCCCCCCCCCCCCAAATGGATTGGCCTAGGTATAACACAGCCAGGCATTGAAGCTGCAAGGCTATTCAGTGCAATTTAACCAGACCAACAAAGGATTGGTAGAAGGTGGCCAGGCTTTGGAGCAGCGATACTACTCTGTACTATTGAAGCTGGCCAACTAAAGAGTGCCCTAGGTAGCAAGCAGCCAGGCTTTGAAGCAGTGAGGCTATTCATTGCAATTCTAGCAGGCAAAAAAACCTCACAACCTCTGAGGATGCCTGCCATAGATGTGGGCGAAACATCAGGAGAGAATGCTTCTGGAACATGGCCACACAGCCCGAAAGACATACAACAACCCAGGCAAAAAACCATTCCCCTAGAATACAAGTACTCAGTCTCCCAAGCAGAAAGCTTATTCCATTGCAGATAAGAAAACAGCCAGGCTTTGAGGTTGCAAGGCTATTCACTGCTACTCCAGCTGGCCAACAAAGGATTCCCATAAATCACAGCAATGCGTGGCCGGGCACAGCTAGTGTTTGTATACACACACACACATTGCTCTCTTGATGGTGGGGAGGGGTCTGTGAAGACCTCCTTAGAGGGGATACAAGAGACCAGAGACCCCTACCCATTATATACACACACACTCACATTGCCTTCCGTATGACCCCCTTGGCAGAGACCCCTCCTCATATATATACACACATAAACTTTGCTCTCTTTATGGTGGGGAGGGGTCTCTCAAGGCCTCCTGAGAGAGGATATAAGACCAGAGACCCCTCCCCACTATACACACACACTCACATTGCCTTCCTTATGACCCCCTTGGCAGAGACCCCTCCCCATATATATGCACACACATACACATTGCTCTCTTTATGGTGAGGAGGGGTCTCTCAAGGCCTCCTTAGAGAGGATACAAGAGACCAGAGACCCCTACCCACTATATAAACACTCACATTGCCTTCCTTATAAACCCCTTGGCAGAGACCTCTCCCCATATATATATATATATATATACACACACACAAATACACATTGCTCTCCTTATGGTGGGGAGGGGTCTCTCAAGGCCTCCTTGAAGGGGATGCAAGAGACCAGAGACCCCTACCCACTATATACACACACTCAAAAGGTGAGGAGACCCGCTGCATATACACACACACACACAGACATACATTGGTCTCTTTATGGTGGGGGTCTGTCAAGGCATCCTTAGAGAGTATATAAGAGATCAGAGACCCTTACCCACTATATGCACACCTTCAAAAGGTGAGGAGACCCCTCCCCATATATATATATACACACACACACACACACATACACATTGCTCTCTTTATGATGGGGGTCTGTCAAGGCCTCCTTAAGGAGGATACAAGAAATCAGAGACCCCTACTCACTATATACACATACTCATATTGCCTTCCTTATGACCCCCTTGGCAGAGACCCCTCCCCATATATATATATATCTATACACACACACACACACACACACATTGCTCCCCTTAGGATGGGTGGGGGGCTCTCAAGGCCTCCTTAAAGGGGATACAAGAGACCAGAGACCCCTACCCATTATATATATACACACACACACACACACATACACATTGCTCTCTTTATGATGGGGGTCTGTCAAGGCCTCCTTAAGGAGGATACAAGAAATCAGAGACCCCTACCCACTATATACACACACTCACATTGCCTTCCTTATGACCCCCTTGGCAGAGACCCCTCCCCATATATATGCACACACATACACATTGCTCTCTTTATGGTGAGGAGGGGTCTCTCAAGGCCTCCTTAAGGGGGATACAAGAGACCAGAGACCCCCACCCATAAACACACATACACACACATTGGTGTCTTTATGGTAGGGGTCTGTCAAGGCCTCCTTAAAGGGGATACAGGAGACCAGAGACCCCCACCCACGATATACACACACACACTCAAAAGGTGAGGATACCCCTCCCCATATACATACACACACATATTGCTCTCTTTATGGTGGGGAGGGGTCTGTGAAGGCATCCTTAGAGAGTATATAAGAGATCAGAGACCCCTACCCACTATACACACACAC
The DNA here is from genome assembly GCF_035594765.1 of Anolis carolinensis. Taxonomy (NCBI): domain Eukaryota; kingdom Metazoa; phylum Chordata; class Lepidosauria; order Squamata; family Anolidae; genus Anolis; species Anolis carolinensis. The sequence continues at coordinate 8,071,022 of NC_085842.1, forward strand.
TCAAAAGGTGAGGAGACCCCTCCTCATATATATATATATATATCTACACATACACACATTGGTCTCTTTATGGTGGGGAGGGGTCTCTCAAGGCCTCCTTAGAGAGGATACAATAGACCAGAGACCCCTACCCACTATATACACACACACTCAAAAGGTGAGGAGACCTCTCCCCATATATATATATATATACATACACACATAGACATTCCTGGGCCCAGTGACGCAGACGCCCCCCCGAGGCCCCCTCCCCACCCCATCCTCTTCCTGTTGGGGAGGGGGCTTCCTCCCTCCCCCTCCCCTGCCCTTAGGCGACCTTCACCTCCATCCTCCTCCTCCTCTGCTTCCTCTGCTGCATCGCTCAGGGGTCTCTCTCTCCCCCCCTCCCCTCCCCACCACACTTTGATTGACAGGCCTCTGAGACAGCCCCCTCCCCTCCTGCCAGGAGACCCCTCCCCCCCCTTGTGTGTCCCCAACATGCTCCCAATAAACGAGATACATAATAGAGAGAGAGGGAGAGGGATCTGCGTGTGAGTGTGAGTGTGAGTGTGAGTGTGTGCAGAGCCTACGCACCAGGGATTCCTCCTCGTCGTGCTCCTCCCGCCAGGCTCCAACAGGGGGCGCTCTCCGAAGGCATACAAGGAAGCACGGAGGGAGGGAGGGGCGGCGACGCCCAGGCCACGCCCCCTCTCGCGGACGCCACGCCCCCTGAATCCCCGCCTCGGCTTCCTTGACTCCTGCGCAGCCGTTGATTCACGGAGCATGCGCAGACGGCGCCCGCGCGCGAGGCAGAGGATTGGCCGACGTCCTGCCCCAGCCCAGGCTTCCCATTGGGCGAGGGGTTGCGTCCGCCGCGGGGGCCGACGGGAGCGGCGTTTAAATCGGGCGACCGTTGGCGCTGAGGGAAGCAGACGCGGACCGGTAGGCGGGCGGGCGGACAGACAGACAGCTGTTCCCATTGGAGCCTCTTTCCCGGTTGGCGGATTGGCGTGAGGTGAATTGTATGCTGATGCTTTTATGCCCAGCCGCTTTGGTAATAGGTATATAGCAGGGGTCCTCAAACTTTTTAAGTGGAGGGCCGGTTCATGGTCCCTCAGATTGTCGAGGGGCCGAATTATCATTTGAAAAAAAGCAAATACAAATTCCTATGCACACTGCACATATCTTATTTGTAGTGTAAACGCCCCCCTCCCCAACAACAATTATTTATTTATTTGCTACATTTATACCCCACGCTCTCTCACCTCGAAGGAGACTCAGAGCGGCTTACAAGTTGTATGTACATAGAATATATTATATTATTAGTATAGTACAATATTAGCATTATATATTAATATACAGTAGAGTCTCACTTATCCAACATAAACGGGCTGGCAGAACGTTGGATAAGCGAATATGTTGGATAATAAGGAGGGATTAAGGAAAAGCCTATTAAACATCAAATTAGGTTATGATGTTACAAATTAATCAGCAAAACATCATGTTATACAACACATTTGAAAGAAAAAGCAATTCAATACGCAGTAATGCTATGTAGTAATTACTGTATTTACAAATTTAGCACCAAAATATCATGGTGTATTGAAAACATTGACTACAAAAATGCGTTGGATAATCCAGAACGTTGGATAAGCGAGTGTTGGATAAGTGAGACTCTACTGTATTGTACTATACCACTATACTGTAATATTAGTAGTAATATTACAGTACATTTAATATATAATATATAATTTATATTATTATATTATACAATATTATTATATTGTATTATTATTATTAGCCGCCCTGAGTCCCATATTGGGTGAGAAGGGCGGGGGTAGAAATACTGTAATAAATAAATAAGCTGTTATCAATATTATATGTTTACACAATATATTATATTATTACCATAGCACAATATGAGTAAATGAAAGAAAAATACAATATTTAAAAATAAAAACAATTTTAACCAACATACTGTAAATCTTTCAGGATTTCAATGGGAAGTGTAGACCTGCTTCTGGCCAATGGTATAGTCAAGTTAAGTAGGATTTTTGTTGTTGTGTGCCTTCAAGTCATTTCAGAGTGTAAAACTGAGGGCGGGGGCCAGGTAAATGATCTTGGAGGGCCGCATCCGGCCCCCGGGCCTTAGTTTGGGGACCCCTGGTATATAGTAATAATATATAATACCGGCCATAATAATAATAGTTTATTTATTTATTTGATACATTTATATCCCGCCCTTCTCACCCTGAAGGGGACTCAGAGCGGCTTACAATTTACATTTACATACAATATTATATTACAGTAGAGTCTCACTAATCCAAGCTAAACGGGCCGGCAGAAGCTTGGATAAGCGAATATCTTGGATTATAAGGACTGATCAAGGAAAAGCCTATTAAACATCAAATTAGGTTATGATTTTACAAATTAAGCACCAAAACTTCATGTTATACAACAAATTTGACAGAAAAAGTAGTTCAATACGCAGTAATGTCATGTTGTAATTACTGTATTTATGAATTTAGCACCAAAATATCACAATATATTGGAAACATTGACTACAAAAATGGCTTGGATTATCCAGAGGCTTGGATAAGCGAGGCTTGGATTAGTGAGACTCTACTGTATTAGCATAGCACAATACTGGCAATAAATTACTATATTGTACTATAATTGTATTTTACTATAATTGTACTTTATTGCAATGTTATTTATATTACATGTACAGTAGAGTCTCACTTATCCAAGCTAAACGGGCCGGCAGAAGCTTGGATAAGCGAATATCTTGATAATAAGGAGCTATTAAGGAAAAGCCTATTAAACATCAAATTAGATTATGATTTTACAAATTAAGCACCAAAACTTCATGTTATACAACATCAATGTTTTCAATACATTGTGATATTTTGGTGCTAAATTCATAAATACAGTAATTACTACATAGCATTACTGCATATTGAACTACTTTTTCTGTCAAATTTGTTGTATAACATGATGTTTTGTTGCTTAATTTGTAAAATCATAACCTAATTTGATGTTTAATAGGCTTTTCCATAATCCCTCCTTATTATCCAAGATATTCGCTTATCCAACGTTCTGCCGTCCCGTTTACGTTGTATAAGCAATACTCTAGTGTGATATGTAATATATAATTAATATTAGTATATTGTATTAGTATTATATTTTATTAAAAAATAATATTAGTAGTAAGCTCAGGCTGTGGCGCAGGCTGGAGAGCAGCTGCAATTAATCACTGCAATGAATCACTCTGACCAGGAGGTCATGAGTTCGAGGCCCGGCTCGGAGCCTATGTTTGTTTGTCTTTGTTCTATGTTAAAAGGCATTGAATGTTTGCCTATATGTGTAATGTGATCTGCCCTGAGTCCCCTTTGGGGTGAGAAGGGCGGAATATAAATGCTATAAATAAATAAATAAATAATATATAATACCAGTCATAATTTTTAAAAATTCATTTATTTAATACATTTATATCCCGTTCTTCTCACCCCGAAGGGGACTCAGAGCGGCTTACAAATGAAATTTATATACAATGTTATATTATTAGTATAGCACAATACTGGAAATAAATTACCATACTGTACTATATCTATATATTGTAATATTATGATTAATATTATATGTAATATGTAATATATAATTAATATTAGTATATTGTATTACAGTAGAGTCTCACTTATCCAAGCTTCTGGATTATCCAAGCCATTTTTGTAGTCAATGTTTTCAATATATCGTGATATTTTGGTGCTAAATTCGTAAATACAGTAATTACAACATAACATTACTGCGTATTGAACTACTTTTTCTGTCAAATTTGTTGTATAACATGATGTTTTGGTGCTTAATTTGTAAAATCATAACCTATTTTGATGCTTGACAGACTTTCATAATTCCTCCTTATTATCCGACATATTCGCTTATCCAACGTTCTGCCAGCCCGTTTATGTTGGATAAGTGAGACTCTACTGTATTAGTATTATATTTTATTACAAAATAATATTAATATTATATGCATATACAATATATTATAATTTTATATATTATTGTAAATTATATACATGCATGTGTGTATACATACATATATATACACACACACACACACAGGAGCCCTGGTGGCAAAGTGCGTTAAAGCACTGAGCTGCAGACCGAAAGGTCCCAGGTTCAAGCCCCGGGAGCGGAGTGAGCAGCCGCTGTTAGCCCCAGCTCCTTCCAACCTAGCAGTTTGAAAACATGTCAATGTGAGTAGATCAATAGGTACCGCTCCGGCTGGAAGGTAACTGCACTCCATGCAGTCATGCCAGTGGCCACATGACCTTGGAGGTGTCTACGGACAATGCCGGCTCTTCGGCTTAGAAATGGAGATGAGCACCAACCCCCAGAGTCAGACATGACTGGACTTAACGTCAGGGGAAAACCTTTACCTGTACATACATATATATATATATATATATATATATACACACACACACACACACACACACACACACATACACTAGCTTGCGGACCCGGTGGTGCCCAGGTTATTTGAAAATGGCATTATTAGTCTTTGAATGTGATGTATTCTGTTTGGAATGGGTGAACTACAATTCCCAGAATCATGGGTCAATGACTCGGTCTGGACTAAGGTTTATGTACAAGGTTTTGTGGATGAATGGCTCAAGTATTTTGTATTATTTAAATCTGTATTTAGTTGCTTATGTTTTATTCTTTTGTATTGTTGTGTATTGGCATTGAATTCTGCCAGTTTTGTAAGCCGCGCTGAGTCCCTTCGAGTGAGAAGGGCAGGATAAAAATGATGGAAATAAATGAATAAAATAAAGAAGTCCAAAACACCTGGTGCAGGCCTGGTCTGGACAAGCCTCTCTGTTGCTGTGGCATGCCTGCTAGCCGTGGAATGGTTTGCAGGTATGCCACAGCAACAAGGAGGCTTATCTAGACCAGATCTGCACCAGGTGAACCCATCGCAGGCAGAGCTTTCTTGGCAGCATCTGAGGCTGGGAGAGTATGACCTGCATGAAGCCCCTGGGGAAGGGGGGCTCAGGCAGGCCATGGCCAAGGGAAGGGGGCTGGACTGAGCCCAGCATTTAAAGTGCAATGCTCCACACTTGCCTTTCTCCCACATGCCTGGGCATGCCTCTCTGAGAGCCCCCCCCCCCTCTCTCTCTCTCTCTGGATGTGCATTCAATATATAAACTAGTGCATTTTATAGGCACACTAGCTGTGCCCGGCCACACGTTGCTGTGGCTTAGTGTGGTGGTGTTGGTCAGTCTACATTACGTTGTATTTATGCTGTGACCTCCACCCTTCTTTATACTCACATTAGTAATATTTGAAGTCTGTTACCTTCTTCAGTTTTTGTGTTGATTGATAATTGCTTGAGATCCCTGTTGTCTTTGGTTTGTTGTTAATCGTTATGTCTGATTCTGCTGAGTGCGGTTTATATCTTATTGTGGTACAATAGTCTTTTTTTTGTTTTGCCTGTGTAGGTGTTTATTATTGTTGTTGTTGTAGTGGTCATGAAGGCTGGATAAGTTAGATGCTACTGTATTGTTTTTTGGAGGCCCAGTGTAGTACTGACTGGCCTCTCAGCCTCAGGCTGCTTCTTGCCTGTGATGATGTTGATTCTTATTGTTGTTGTTGTCATTGTTATTATTGTAATTGTTTTTTTGGAGGCCAAGTGTGAATGTAGGGATTGGGGAGGTGGATGAGCACTGAATGGCCTTCTAGACTCAGTGCGTGACTGATTCTTGCCTGTGTAGGTGTTTATTATTAGTGGGTGAGTGGATGGATAGATAGAGTGGGTGCTCTCCTTGTTTCCTTTATTCCTATGCTGTTCCTTTTCTCTACTCCAATCCTGAGCTCGCTGATAACACACTGGTCAGAAAGGTCAAAATGATCTTGACAGACTAGAGAGATGGGCCGAAACTAACAAAATGAAGTTCAACAGGGACAAATGCAAGATACTTCACTTCGGCAGAAAAAATGGAAATCAAAGATACAGAATGGGGGACGCCTGGCTTGACAGCAGTGTGTGCGAAAAAGATCTTGGAGTCCTCGTGGACAACAAGTTAAACATGAGCCTACAATGTGATGCGGCAGCTAAAAAAGCCAATGGGATTTTGGCCTGCATCAATAGGGGAATAACGTCTAGATCCAGGGAAGTCATGCTCCCCCTCTATTCTGCCTTGGTCAGACCACACCTGGAATACTGTGTCCAGTTTTGGGCACCGCAGATGAAGGGAGATGCTGACAAGCTGGAAAGCGTCCAGAGGAGGGCAACTAAAATGATTAAGGGTCTGGAGAACAAGCCCTATGAGGAGAGGCTTAAAGAGCTGGGCATGTTTAGCCTGCAGAAGAGAAGGCTGAGAGGAGACATGATAGCCATGTACAAATATGTGAGGGGAAGTCATAGGGAGGAGGGAGCAAGCTTATTTTCTGCTGCCCTGCAGACTAGGACACGGAACAATGGCTTCAAACTACAGGAAAGGAGATTCCACCTGAACATCAGGAAGAACTTCCTCACTGTGAGGGCTGTTCGGCAGTGGAACTCTCTCCCCGGGGCCGTGGTGGAGGCTCCTTCCTTGGAGGCTTTTAAGCAGAGGCTGGATGGCCATCTGTCGGGGGTGCTTTGAATGCGATTTCCTGCTTCTTAGCGGGGGGTTGGACTAGATGGCCCTTGAGGTCTCTTCCAACTCTACTATTCTATGATTCTATGATTCTAGGAGAGTAAATATAACCGGATCAATGGTCTTTCTCTCCCTTTTGCTCTTGGCCTTCCGGGCAGAGAGGGAGGGCTCTTGTCCTTGGCATTCCTTCGCTTCCCTCCCTCCTTCCTTCGTTCTATCCGTCCCAGCCTTTCCTTCCTGCGGAGCCATGGAACTGGGTCAATGGGTTGGATGGCGGGGAAAAGGAGAAGGAAGAGGCCTCTAATTGAAATGCATGGACTCAATGCCATGGGGTGCTGGGATTTGTAGTTTGCATCCAGTCCAACCCCTTTCTTTCTTTTTGTCATGGAGGACGAACCCACCCAAACCTCTCAGACAGATGGCCATCCGGTTTAGTTGTGTTGTTAGTCACGATACGTTATTGTGAGTTTTGTGGGTCCGGATTGTGGTTTTGTGGTGTGGTTATGTTGTTACAACCGGGAGGAAAGGCTTTTGCATTGTGTTGTCAAGTTTTGTATTTCTGGGGCGTTTAGTTGTGTTGTTATAGTCACTGCCCACACTACTTTATCCTTTTATATATAGATACATAGATAGATAGGTCAGTATATCCATATTATCTGAACTGAAATGCCTGTGGCCAGAAGTGTCTTGGGTTTTGCCATTTTTGGGAATCTGGATCACCTGCCTTTGTGTATATGTACATAATGGGATGTCTCAAAGATGGGACTCAAATCAAAACCTTCAACACGTTTATGTTTCATACATACTTCATATACAGAGTCTTAAATGCAGTATTTTATTTAATGTGCCTGAAACAAAGTTTGTCTCCACCAAGCCATTTGGGGAACAGAGGTGTCAGCTCTGGGTTCTGAAGAATTTCAGATTCCCAGAGAAGGGAGGTACAAGTAGTATGTGTGTAGAAATACACCACTGTCCCGACAGATCCACAAAACACAAATGCAACCATCCCTGCCTTAACCCCAAATAACATAGCTTGATTTTGTCATTTTATATTAGAGGTATTTTACTGCACCATTTTATATCATAGGCCTTGCACATCCAGGGGTTTTGTTATCCAAGGGGACCCCACCGGCCCACTCTGTATGAGTTGTGTGTACACATGTATATGTGGAGTTTGTTCACAGATGTTACCAAATCCAAAATAATTGAAAAATGAGTTGGAAATAAGTCTCTCTCTCTCTCTCACACACACACACACATACAGCTACCTGACCAGATTGATAAATAGATGGATGCACATACGCATGCACAAGTGACTTTTGACAATTTTGACAATCTTTTACCCTTAGGACTTATTTATGATATCCACACTGCCCCAAGAAAATGTGGCCTTCTCTATAAAGATCTTGTATGTGGATTTATCTCTTTGAATGCTTCTGTATGCACATGCCTTGTGTATATGTTTGGGTGTTTATGCATGTCTGTATACATATCCTCTGTGTACATAAGTTTTCTTTGCTCAGCTTTGAGAGAGATGAATTGGTTTGGGAAAGAAAGCTTTGAAAGAAAAGATCTTTTAAGACAGAACCAGGAAGTGTGGTGGGATGCTTTCTGTGTTTTAAATAGGCTTTTATGGTTTTGAGACAGTGGTTCTCAACCTGTGGGTCCCCAGATGTTTTGGCCTACAACTCCAAAGATTTCTGGGAGTTGAAGGCCAAAACATCTGTGGACCCACAGTTTGAGAACCACTGTTTTAAGGGATATTAATTGAGTTCTTTGTTTAATTCTATTTTAGTATTAGTACACTGGGAGTTTAAAACTCAGTACCATTTTAGTGTTGCAGGCTAAATCTCAATTGAGATAAAAGCTGTATGATGGTAATGGTAATAAGTAAATAATAATAGAAATCATAATTCTAGAAGATGACATAATTATTTGTATTCTTAATAATAATAACATGTGTTCTGAATCTATTTGTTTGTGAGTTCCCTAGGAGCGGTTGCAGAGGGCGAGGGGTCTGTGGCAGGGCAACCCTTTCCCTGTGTGAGGGTTGCAGGAAATACATCTCAGATGTGTGAGCAGATAGACAAAAAGACCATGACCTCTCTTTGATAGAAGAGTCCCTGATGCTGACTCTCATGTCTCTGTGTGCCAAGCCTCTTGCGGCTGAGAGGGCCCCCATGGGGCTCCCTTCTCAAACAATTGGGTCATAATAAAGCAGACACGAAAGATGTTTGTGGAGAAGAAGGGGGAGCTGACTTCTCTGCATCCAGGCAGGAATCCAACACCTTGTTTCACACAGATCAAGGAGAGAGAGGTGAAGGCAAGGCTGTAGCCCTGCCATCAAGGACTACAGGGCTCCCTTTGTCCCTTATGGCTCTTTTAATATATACATGCCTGGATGTTTCTACCCTTGCAGCAGTGGCAGCGTCTTTCTTCTGTGCTTGGACCCCATTGATCCCCCCTTTGAGGCCATGGACAGCCAAGCTCCAATGGTGAGTGGCTGACAAAACAAGGGGGAGCCCCCCCACACACACACACTTTAGGGAGAGGGAGGGTGTTTGGGAATTGGCTCTCTTGTGGCCCTGGAGCCCTGGTCTCACTCCCTGCACTCCATTTACAGAGCCCTCTTTCCAACTCTTTGTCTCTCCCTCCAGCTGCCTCTGATTGAGCAGAAGGCCAACGTGGAGAAGGAGGCCCCGGTCCTGCTGAAAGGTGCCTCCCGGCTCCCTGTCCCAGGCCTGCGCCCCAAGCGCCCGGCCACCTGTGAGAACGAACCCCCCGAGCCCCCTCAGGTGAGCGAGGCCTCCTCAGTGGCTGTTTGAGTGGGGAATGGGAGTTGCCATGGCCAGCCCTTTGAGAAGCGGGAGGCCGGATGACAGCTCCCCGGCCTGACTCCTCTCTCTGTCTTCTCTCCAGAAACGCTTTCGGGGGGCTGCCCCCACCACTAAGAGGGAAGCCATGACGGTGGCCAACTCCCGTCTAAGGCCCCGTCCGGTTGCCCCAGTGCAGCGCAACCCCCTTGGGGGGGCAGGTGAGTCAGTGAATGAGTGGGATATTGGAAATAACAGCACCCCATCTCTGGGCACATATATCCCTTTAGAAATAAATGGTAATCATAACCTTTTTCAAAAGGAAAAAAAAATGATGTCACATCCATTTGGCAAATGTGTATCTCCATGAACATGTGGAGACCACCTTTGGAAAACCACTGGTCAAGAAAAGTATGACCTTGTTAGAAGCCAACCCTCTGAACAAGTGATATTCACAAGCATTCATGTAATGACACACTGGCATCTCAGCTGTTAGACTGAAGAACCTGTCTTTGAACTGCCAAGGACAAAGACATGACACTACAAAAATATATTGGCTTAGCTTAGCAGAGATTGGTTGTTCCTTTGCAGTTGAAATTGCAGTTGCCCAAAAGATATACACTCCCTTGAAACCTCTTAGTTTAAAGTATGCACTCAGCAAAAACTTATTTGAAAAACAGCATATTTTGTTTACAAACATCTTGTATTAATTCACCATGCAGGCACATTTCTTATTAAAATTCAGTTATAGATAGGATGTAGTTCTCTGTGTGTTGAGTACACAGGGTACCATTCTTAATAGTCCATAGTCTTTATACTTGTGCTCACTGAAGTCAATAAGTCATACTTCTCTATTGAAGTCCAAACAGCAACATGCATCCACCTCCACTGAGGTCTGATGCAAATATGCGTCCACCTCCACTGAGGTGTTAAGCAGACACTGAATACAAAATGGAGCCCTGAGTCTGAACATGCTCAGTACAATCACATGTCTATAACCCCTCCTACATCAGGTTGCTATTTCCAACATGTGGGGCTTGGGCTAGAGGGAAGTGGTCTTGATTAAGGCCGGGGGGGGGGGGGGGGGGTGTCCCATCACAGGGCCCAGGTGGAGGAGGGGCATCTTGTGTGTGGCTGACTGGGCTTCTCCACAGGCCGACGCCAGTCATCCTCGCGGCCAGGAGGAGGAGGTACTGCAGCTCCCACTGCAGGTAGGTCTTGGGCCCGTGGGGGTCTTGGGTGTGGGGTCTTCTCTTCAAGATCTCTTGCCCACTTCCCTGTCTCTCTCCTCAGCAGCAACCCGCCGGGCAGGATCAGCAGCGCCTCCCAAACCAGGTAGGCTGACTTGTTTCCAAGACAGAACGCGTGGGGGTGGGGGTGGGGGTGGGGGTGGGGTCCATCCCAATGTCCTTCTATCTAATGGCCACCTCCCCATCTCCTTCCCAGCCACCTTTTCTGCTTCCTCAGCTGCCACTACTGCCACCGGTCTGTGCGGAGTGGGAGAGAGGAAGAGGGCCCCCTGGGACCTGAAGGGGCAGATCAGCGATCTCCGGGCCAAGATGACCGCCTACAAAGAGAAGCTGCAGGGACTGAGCGGGGAGAACGAGGCCTTCCGGCTCCAGGAGGCCGAGCTGCAGGCAGCGCTGGACAAGGAGACCGCCCAGGTGGAGGAGCTCAGCAGAAGGGTCAGGTGAGTGAGTGGGGACATATTTGGGGGGGGGGGGGGAAGGGAGCACAGGCACTGGGGGGGTCTCTGAGGGACCCCTGAAAGTGACATGGCTCTCTTCTCTCCACGCAGTGTGTTGGTTCCGGAGCTGCAGGCCAGCCAGGAGGAGGCCAGGGAGAGCAGTCGGAAGATCGCTGAGCTGGTGGCCAAGGAGCGGGAACTGGAGCAGGTCGTCCAGAACCAGGCCCTGGACATACTGAAACTGGAAGCGGTCAGCCGGGAAGCCAAAGAGGCCAACGTGGAGCTGACATCTCAATTAGCGGGCAGAGAGGTGAGAAGCTGGGTAGGGAGAGTGGGTGGGCAGCCCCAAAGGGAGGAAGGGGTCCCATTCCTTCATCTGGGAAGTGGGGGAGGGAGCAGCCCTGCCGGGTTGTGGGAGAACATGGGATTTCTGAGCCTGCTGGGATTGCCAGCCAGCATGAGATTTTAAGTCCTGAAACTTGAGCAGTCTGTCTCCAATCGTTCCCCAGAGGGACTCAGAACGGCAAAGATTCAATGCCACAACTACATCCCTTAATATCAAGAAGTATAAAATAACAAAAACATACTTATTATAGTAAAAATTCCAAATTAGAAAAAAAACAAATTTAAACATAACAATTAGTAAAAACATTATTGCACAGAGTGTAAACCCAGACCGTATTAAATGACTAAGCTGCAGAAAATGTTTGGCATTCGTAGTAGTTTCACTTAGACCATTGCCGTTATGAGGTGATGATTATGTTCATCCTCCTCTCCGTACGCTAAGATACATAAAGGAGAGGAGGGTTTTGAATTTTGTGGACTATTTCATATATTTAGACTTAGACGTTTTTACTATTTTTGATGAACTGCTTTTTATGAAATCTTCAATAAACTGTTTTGCTGATTTAACTTGGACTGGGGTGTGGTCAGAGCCGACCCAAGGTAATTTTCAAGTGTAGAGGAACAGAATTTTTGCACCCTCCCCCCCATACCAATCACTGAAAAATAAAAGCGTTGGATAAGCAAAAATGTTGGATAATAAGGAGGGATTAAGGAAAAGCCTATTAAACATCAAATTACATTACATTTGCGAATTCAGCACCAAACATTGAACTGGGATATAGGGCAGTGTGGACTCAGATAACCCAGTTCAAAGCAGATATTGTGAGATTTTCTACCTTGATATTCTGGGTTATATGGCTGTGTGGAAGAGCCCTGATGGTCCTTCCACACAGCCATATAACCCAGAATATCAAGGCAGATCATGCACATATTTATGAGGTACATATGGTCCCTGCATATTGTTTGTTTGTGTGTGTGTGTGTATACACACAAACACACAATGTGGAGAATATGTGGAAAGATAGGTAGGTAGGTAGGTAGGTAGGGAGCCACAGCGGAGGAACCTTTCCGGGAGCAAGGCCTGATGATGATGATGATGATAATAATAAAATCATTCCTTGCAATATCCAAGATGGTTCACTGCTACAGAACCTTGGGAGCTGTAGTTTGGTATGTAACCATCATTGGCAGAGAAAGTTAAGCTGTAGGAGTTGAAATCCAATCATTTATCTTCCCTGTAGAAACTATTTTATATGCACTTTTAGCTATGATTTATTTGCTATTTTATTGTGTTGTGTTTTTATTATTGTATATGGCATTGAATATACACCAGGGCCCCCCTGGTGGAGCAGTGTGTTAAAGTGCTGAGCTGCTGAACTTGGGGACCAAAAAGTCCCAGGTTCAAATCCCGGGAGCCCCAGCTCCTGCCAACCTAGCAGTTCGAAAACATGCAAATGTGAGTAGATCAATAGATACTGCTCCAGCGGGAAGGTAACGGCGCTCCATGCAGTCATGCTGGCCACATGACCTTGGAGATGTCTATGGACAACGCCGGCTCTTCGGCTTAGAAATTGAGATGAGCACCAACCCCCAGAGTCGGTCACGAATGGACTTAACGTCAGGGGAAACCTTTACCTTTACAACACTGAATATTTGCCTTTGCATTTGGAAGCTGCCCTGAGTCCTTTTGGGGAGCGAGGGCAGGTTAGAAATAAAATAGAATAATAATAATAATAATAATAATAATAATAATAATAATAATAATAATAACAACTATTATAAAATATCTGGAGGGCTGAAGTTTGCCCATGCCTGCTCTATACTGCACTTTCCAGACCTTTCCCATCACAATCTGCTATTGAGCTGGATACATGATAATTGATTAAGATATTATTTCCAGCTTACTGAATTTGGCTATATATGTTTTGGCTGAGGGGGCAGAAATGGCCTTAAAGCCATCTTGTGCAGTTTCCAAAACCCAACACTTGAGAACATTTTGCACTATAGCCAGATATTTCCAAGGTCTTACTCAAAGGGCGTGGCAAATATACCCTTTTTTGAGATGGATCTAAATCAGGCATGGGAAAACTTTGGCCCTCCAGATGTTTTGGACTTCAGCTTCTACAATTCCTAACAGCCAGTATTTGAGAACACAGAAATGCTGGACCACTCTAAAAGCCCCCATGTCAGACTACACAGAGAAGCCATTGAAATCCACAAGAAGCACATGGACAATTTCAACAGAAAAGAGGAAACCATGAAAACAAACAAAATTGGGCTACCAGTAAAAAATTTTTTTAAAAAAAGCTAAAATCAGGACAGAAAATAAAGAACAACACCCAGAAAATGGGAATTCCTGACAGGAAACAATCAGGGCCAGCTAACACCTCTCAACAAAGGATTCCCCCAGGCAGGAAGCAGCCAGGCTTTGAAGCTGCAAAGCTATTCAATACTAATCAAGGTGACCAATTAATAATAATAATAATAATAATAATAATAATAATAATAATAATAATTTTATATATATTCCGCCTCCATCTCCCCCGAAGGGGACTCGGGGCGGCTCACAGCAAAATCAGATACAAAACAATGATAAAATAAAATATGAAACATCAATTGCAACATTCACACATGCCTCCCATAGACAAGAGTTCTTTCTCCCACCCTGGACCTTCCACAGATATATAAAACCCACTTGCCTAGTTTCCCACAGACGTCAAAACCTCTGAGGATGTCTGCCACGGATGTGGGTGAAACGTCAGGAGAGAATGCTTCTGGAACATGGCCATAGAGCCAGAAAAACTCATAGCAACCCAGCCAGTAGGCTGTTGATGAACAACCTATGAACTTTTAGCATTAAAGGAGAAAAATGACCAGGATTTTCTCACTTAATACACAAACTGCTGGGATGTCTGAAGAAGAATAGAATGCTTCTATACCAGGCAAGGGCAAAGTTTGCCCATGCCTGGTGTTAGGAATTGTGAGAGTTGAAATCCAAAACAATCTGAAAGAAAACTGGGAGTTGTAGTTTGGCATGGTACTGGCTGTCTTCTGCAGGGAAGGCTAAGGACTTTGTAAAACTACAACACCCATGATTACATGGCACTGAATCTGTTGCAATTGAGCTGGTGCCTGAATCCTTTCTGGGTTTGGCGTCTCCTCCTGGAGATACCCCTTAAAGGGATGTCCTCTGGCTCTAGGGATTCCCCTTAGAAAGGCTCACCTGCCTCTGGTGTTCCTTTAAGGCTGGCTGGCTCCTGACCTGGAAGGCAGTTTGGAAAGAAGCAAAACCAAACAGGGGAAGAGACTTTTTTTCTTTCTCCTTTTGCAGCTTCTTTAAGAGCGGAGATAGGCAAGGAGAAAGAAGTTTCTCCAGCAGGACTTTCTCCGAGGGCGCATGTTTTGATTCTCCTGCCTGCTTGTTGGCAGAGCGAGGGAGAGGGAGAAAGAGGCTGGCGCTAGTCTGCGAAGGGGGCTCCGCTGCTTGGGGGAGGGGGGAGCTTCTTTCTCCCATCCCTACCTAGGAGCCCAGCCTGAGGCAGAGGGCCATGCTGTTGGGAGGCTCACCTGGCTCAGGCTGCAAGGCAGGGCGAGGAGAAGGGCAAGCGGCCGGCATGGCTCTTTCTTCCTTTCTCTCTCCCCTTCCCTCCCTGCTTCTTTCTCTCTCTGAGAGCCTTGCCAGTGTGGCCTGGCCCTTGCCGCCACGCAGCCCGCATGGCAGCAAGGCTAAGGCCACGCAGGCAGCCTGGCCCTGCCTCCCACGTGGCCTGGCCCCACCTCCTGCGCCGCTTGTGCCTTCCCGCCGCAGCCTGGTCCTTGCAAGGCCCAGGCTGCAACGGGAAGGCCCGGCGGCCCTGGCCCGAAGGAGAAGGAGGCGGGGGTGGTGCCACTCTCCTGGGGGCCTTGAAGGCGCCCTGGGGGCGATGGCGCCACAGGCAAATGCCTACATTGCCTGGCGGTTGGACCGCCTCTGGGTGTGGTGGTGAAGAACAGAGGTGCTTCCTGCCCTGGAGTACAGCAGGAGCCTTCTCTTCTTCCTCCCTAGACCTCATCCTATTCCTGATCCCCTTCCTCATTGACATTAGGCACAAACATGGGCTGAACTACAACAGATCCAACTGGGTGGTCAATGGGACTCAATGGTGCTGAGGAGACCTGATTCCCTCAGTGGCCTTCAGGCACCCAGCCGCTTCCCATTTGAGACCAAGGGGCCCTAATGAGTCCTGGGACCCCTCCCTCCCTCCTTTTCAGTTGGAGTTTTCACGGGTGGAGGCGGCCCTGGCCCAGCGGACGGAAGAGAAGGAGGCCCTGGAAGCTCGTGTGGCGGAAATCGAGCAGAAGCTGCACGAGTCAGAAATGGAGCGCCGGCAGTTGCACAACACCATCCAGGAGCTGAAGGTCAGATGGGCAGAAGAGCTCTGGGGGAGGGAGGGAGGGAAGGAACACTTTTTAAACAAAGGTTCTTTTTATTGCAGTTTCCAGTGTGAAAAGGTAACAAACAAACAAAGGGGTGTGTGTGAATTTTTACTCCGCATTCACACACATGTCCTTGCATTCATCCTCATACATACTTCACCATTTCTCCGTTCTTCCTCTGTGAAGAACACCTGTTAGGCCAGACTGCTTCCTTGCAAATCTGTCAATGCACCACAGCTTCTAAAACACCAAAGTCCCTAAGGACATGCCTCCAAAATCCACTCCTTCCTCTGCTCTTGAGAAAAGGAGGCAATGTGTCCAGAAATCTGCTTTCCAGTGCAGATCTGCCACTCCTGTACACCATCTCCAGAGAGCATGGCAAGTGAACAGCTCGCTGTCTGTCACAATTTTTGGATTGTAATAAGGTCTCTTATATAGCAATATTTCTGCCGATTGTTCCACAAAGCTGTAAATTAATAGACTTCCATCCTGGCTCCATCTCAGTTTCTTGGCAGATGTTGACTCTTCATAATTGGTGTTGATTCTCAAAGAGCTCTGTGTTGACTCTCCTTCTTAATGCAAGGAATCTTGTAAACATTTCCTTAACTTAAAAAGAGCCATTGCTGCTGATTAATGTAAACACGTCATTTTCCCCAATGTGTAATCATTGTCACAGGTCTCATCAGCAACTTTTAATGACAATTCAGCAATCTTGGAATTGTATCTTCAGCCAAATTAGGGCCCCATCCATACACCTTTCATAAAATCTATTCATACCCACACATTAAATCCACATTTAGCAAATCTGCACATCAAATTAAGATGGCATCTGGGCCCCCAACTGGCAAGGTTTGTGTATCTATCCCACCTGAGCCCCCCCCCCTCTCTCCCCCCCCCCAAGGGCAACATCCGGGTCTTCTGCCGCGTGCGCCCGTTGCTGCCCTCCGAGAGGGAATTCCAGAAGGGCATGAGACATCTCCACTTCCCGTCTGAAGATCGGAAGAGCCTCGTCCTCTCCAAGGCGGAGGAGGTAGGAAAGCACCCTGTGTATAATATGTGTGCATCCCAGCATGCTCTGCTCTTCCCCTGCCGCCTCTTGGGAGGGAAATGTGTCATTTTGCTGTCCCCCTTCACAAAAGTTTATGCTGTGAGATAAACAGTCTTTCTGGGGAATGCCAGGTGGCACAGGGAGACCAGAAGAGCAGCCAATATGGGAGCAAACACAAAGTACTACAAATACGAGAGCCTTGAAAGTGCTCTAGTGTTCTTGTTCTGCTGTGGTGGGAAATGGAGGTCTGGCCTGCCCAGGT
Source organism: Anolis carolinensis (assembly GCF_035594765.1). Taxonomy (NCBI): domain Eukaryota; kingdom Metazoa; phylum Chordata; class Lepidosauria; order Squamata; family Anolidae; genus Anolis; species Anolis carolinensis. The sequence goes on from NC_085842.1 coordinate 8,088,219, forward strand.
TGGGGGGCAGGAGGCTTCCTCACCTGTGGTCCCTGCTCCATGTTTCCTCTCCCCACAGTCCCACGTTGGCCGGGAGCGCAAGGAGGACACAACCTATGAGTTCCACTTTGATCGGGTCTTCCCTCCCTCCAGCTCCCAGGCGGAGGTCTTCGAGGAGATCTCCTTGCTAGTGCAAGTAAGGGATGGCGATGGGGAAGGAGATCGGGGAGGGGGTGGCGCCTGGGCCCAAGGGAGACCTCACTCCTTCCTCTGTCTCTTCCTGCTGCAGTCCGCCCTGGATGGCTACCACGTTTGCATCTTTGCCTATGGCCAGACAGGGAGCGGGAAGACCTACACCATGGAGGGCCCCGAGGAGATGGAGACCCAGGCCGCCGGCATGATCCCCCGAGCCGTGCGTCAGATCTTCCAGGCCGCCAAGGAGATGGAGGACAAGGGCTGGAAGGTCAGCATCACTCGGGCAGAGGGAGGGAGGGAGGGAGGGGGAGGGCCTGTTTGTGCTGGCACAGAGACCCCTAGGAAGACCCCGGCATGGGAGGAGGCCCCAGAGGCCATCAAGTCCAACCCTGTTCTGCCAGGCTGCAGGGCAGAAGATGTCCCTTCGGAGAAGGGACACCTGTGACCCTTGTTCAGAGTTCAGGGAGGGAGGCACAGGCCTTGCCGCCTCAAGGAGACACTGATCTGTTCAGCTGTCGCTTTGATCATTCAGGCAGAGGCTGCCAGCCTAGGGCAGAGCTGTCCTTTGCCTCCATCCATCTGCTGGCTTCTCTTCCAAGGCTCTGCCAGGGAACTGCAAGGAGGGAGCAGAGGCCATCTGGTTGCCTGCCTGGTTGACTGTCTCTCTGTTGGTCCCGTCCTCTTGGCAGCTATGGGCACAGATGGCTGGTGCAATGGGAGGGAGGGAGGGATAGGCTCCCAGAATAGGAAAGGAGAGGCACAGAGGAAACGCGCTCTTCTCTTGTGTCTCCCAGAAAGCAGGCTGGCCCCAAAGCCTCCCAGTTCACAAGCACGGAGAGCTCATTTTGGAGGCTTCTCTCTGTTCCAGTCTCCTTCCCGCCAGAATGGCTCGCCCTCCCTCTGCTCTGGGGATGGGCTTCTTCCTCCTTGCTCACATCTACAGAAGACAGACAGACAGACAAGTGGAGGGGCCCCTGGCTCCCATTTCAGACAGACCTGTGTCTATGTGTCGTCTAAGGCTTTCATGGCTGGACACCACAAGGTTGCTGTGGGTTTTCGGGCAGTATGGCCATGTTCCAGAAGCATTCTCTCCTGACGCTTCACCCACATCTCTGGCAGGCATCCCCAGAGGTTGTGAGGTCTGTTGGAAACTAAGCAAGTGGGGTTTATATACCAGTGGAATGATATCCAGGGTGGGAATATTACAGCTGCCCACCTTGATTAGCATTGGATAGCCTTGCAGCTACAAAGCCTGGCTGCTTCCTGCCCGGGGAAATCCTTTGTTGTGAAGTGTTATCTGGCCCTGATTGTTTCATGCCTGGAATACACTTGTTTTCAGAGTGTTGTTCTTTACTTACTATCATGATTCTATCATGATCATGGTGCCCATATTTTGTTCATTTTCTTAGTTTCCTCCTCTCTGTTGAGATTGTCCACCTGCTTCTTGTGGATTTCAGTGGCTTCTCTGTGTGGTCTGACATGTTAGTTGTGAGAGTGGCCCAGCATTTCTGTGTCCTCCAATCATATGATGTGTCCAGGTTGGTTCATCAAGTGCTCTGCTGTGGCTGACTTCTCCAGCTGAATCAGTCTGCAGGGCCTTTCCTATTCCTGGATTCATGCCTGGGCAACGCTGCTGCATGGGATACAACAGGCTCCTGCAGAGGGGAGAGGGTCCCTCTTGTCCTTTGCTGAATGGAGCATTTGTTGGATTTTCTTGGTGGGTCTGTAGATAGTTTGTAGGTTGTGTTTCTTCCTCAGTTTTCCTATATGGTCAGTGTTACCCTTGGTGTATTGTAAGAACCTTGGGTGTCTTTGAGAGTCTTCTGGAGAGGAAGGAAGAGGAAAGCTTTCCTCCTTCAGGGCAGGGCAGTCTCCTTCAGCTTCCATTGGGATGCATGGCCAGGGGAGACACAGGCAGAGGCTCTCAAGGGAGAATTTGAGATGTCAGCGGAGGGGCCGGTGGAAGTTCCCAGGAGAGCTGACCTTTGGGCCTCTGGGGCCCCGGCTGGGGATGATGGGCTCTGGCAGGAAAGGCAAGGCAGCTCGATAGCCACATGATCTACGTACGGCATCCCCTCCGGTGCCTCAGGCTCCTCTTCCTTCCTGGGGGGCCATTCTGGGGTTCCCGACCTAAGAGGGCTGAGAGAGTGATGCCACCTCCCCCTTGTGACACCCCCCCCCCTTCCACAGTACCATTTCACAGCCAACTTCCTCGAAATCTACAACGAGTCCTTGCGGGACCTGCTGGTGCTGCGGCCGGAGCAGAGCCCAGAGCTGGAGATCCGGAGGGTCAGCCAGCGCACGGAGGAGCTCCACGTGCCCAACCTCAGCTACGTCCAGGTCACCTCGGAGCAGGAGGTGGGTCGGGAACATCGTCTGTGGGGATGGAGGGGAGGGGGATCTGGGGAGGGGGCTGAGGACCCCTTGGCAACATTCGGGGTCCTTCAGGTTCTCCTAGACAACAGGACTGGTGCTGGTTCTGGTTCTGGTTCTGATTCTGGGCCCATAACCCATGTCGCAGCTATCAAACTGGGGTTCCAAACATTCAACCCCTTCTGCGGAAGCTGCGCTCTTCGTCCAAGGAGAAAACCCCAAAACAAACTGTCTTTTAGTAAAGAAAGATTTATATAAAAATATATACAAACATAACAGTCCTTGGCTTTTATCAGCAGCTTTCAACCGGCGAAACAAAATGTTATCTTCAAGCTTTCTTCAGTTCCACTCCAACAGCTTTCCAACAGCAACACCATCACCTTCACAATCACAATAACATTCACAAACTCAAGATTTACTCAGTCTCTATTAATAGCACTCAATCTTTAGCAGGTGTCTTGATTGCTGCTGGTCATAGGACATGATTCTTACAAACACTTAACCATTTTCACATAAGAAATGACCTAAATATAAAACTCTGACATGTGCGACCTCCCTCCTCCTCCTCCTCCTCCTCCAGACAGCCCCCCTTTCTCTCTCTGTCCAGGGGCTGAGGCTGCTCCTGGGGACGGAGGGGAGGGCCCTCTTTCCGTGGCCCCATTTTGAGCCTCTCTCTGTGTGCAGGTGCTGAGGCTGCTCCAGCGAGCCAAGACCCACCGCTCTGTGGCCCGGACCAACCTGAACGAGCACTCCTCCCGCAGCCACAGCCTTTTCCAGCTCCGCATCGAGGGCCACCACGCTGCCCGGGAGCTCCACACCTCCTGTGAGTGGCCCACCTCCCCCCCTTTCCTTTCCTGGCCTTGTCTCCTTACAAGGCTTTGCCTCCTGACCTCGTCTAGCTGCATATGGTTTGCTAATTGCACAGAGGCAGATAGGGAGGCGCTCCGGAAGGTTCCTTACCACTCCTGCCCAGAGAATGCCCTCTCCCTTTGGAGGAACTCTGTAATTCCCGCTGCCTTCAGAAAGCTCAGAATATTCTTAAGGATTCATCTCGCCCCGGATAGTCGTCTTCTTTTAATTATTTCTATCTGGTTAGCTCCGACCCTCACTGTCTTCCGGAAGCAATTAAAAACATGGTTGTTCCGTTGTGCTTTTGAGTAGACAAATCCGTTATTACCTGGCCCATATCCACATGGAAACTTGCCCTGTCACTTTATAGTTTGATTTTGTTCAGATTTATCTTCCCTGCTTGTTGTTGCTATTTGATGTACGTTCTATTCTGTAACAGACACTCCCTTCATCAGTTTGACTCTCGCCCAGATTGTTGTCCTATATTGGACCTTTTAACACAAGAGTCCTTTGTCAGTTGGAAGCCAGTGTTAATGTTGCAATTAATCACCCTAATTAGCATTGGAAAGGTTTGTCTCTTGCCTGGGGGGCATCCTTTATTCAGAGTCATTAGCCATCCTTGGGGCTCCTCTGCCCTCAGAGTGTTGCTTCCCATCTACTATTCTGATTTTTGAGTTTTTTTAACTTAACTTAAAGAGCCATTGTCTCTGATTAATGTAAACACATTGTTTCCCTCCAAAAGTTCAACAGTTAACAATTGTTAACATTGTCAACAATTCCTCAATGTCAGCAGTTCAGCAGCTTTTAATTACAGTTCCTGAGTGTAGTTTTTTTCCAGGCCTCCATATTTTAGAATGGTGTCTCCAAAATTATTAGCTGTCATTCATTCACCTTTCATACACTTCCATTCAAGCCATACACCTTATTTCACCATGACGCAATGACAAAGTTATTCTATTCTGTCCTTACGTCCCCCTCTTCCTTCTTCTCTTCCCGTTCCTGTGTGTCCAGCGGTGCTGAGCCTGGTGGACCTGGCCGGGAGTGAGCGGCTGGACAAATCCCTCTCAACGGGGGAGCGCCTCAAGGAGACGCAGGCCATCAACAGCAGCCTCTCCAACCTGGGACTGGTCATCATGGCCCTCAGCAACAAGGTCAGGACGACTCCCGACAGCAGATACACAGGCTTCCCCTCGATATGTAGGAGGGAGGGGGCAGCAGTCTCCTCATGCGGGAAGAGGAGGGCACCGCAGCATGGATCCCTTCTCAGGTTACAATCCCAAGGAAGGCCATCGGTTGGGAGAGCTTCAGTGGTGTCCTCCTGTCTGGCAGATGGGAGTGGACTGGATGGCCCTGCGAATCAGAATGCGAGAGGTGGAAGGGGCCCCTAAAGGCCATCCAGTCCAGCCTTCTGCTTTCAAGCAGGACAATTACCGTCCAAGCACATTCCCGTTCAAAGGAGGAGTCTTGGCTCCCTTCCTCCTGCTGTGGGTCCTGGGAGTGGGGTGCACATGGCCTTTCCCTCCCTTCACCCCAGTGCCCCATATCTCACGCTCCCTCCTTTCCTCCTCCCTTTGCAGGAAGCCCATATTCCCTACCGGAACAGTAAGCTGACCTACCTGCTGCAGAACTCCCTGGGAGGCAGCTCCAAGATGTGAGTTGGGGGTCAAGTGGGGTGGGGGGTGGGTCCGCTCCTGGACCTCCCTTGTTGAGGCCTCACTCCTTCTGTCTCTCTTTCCCTCAGGCTCATGTTCGTCAACATCTCCCCTTTGGAGGAGAATTTTGGGGAGTCCCTCAGCTCCCTCCGATTTGCCAGGAAAGTAAGTCATGGAGCAATATTTGGCATCTAATAATAATAATTCAACTTTACTTCTGTTCCACCCTATCTATCTCCCCAGAGGGTCTCAGGGTGGATTCCAACATACAGAAAGGAAAGCATTCCACGCCTTAATAAAAACAAACACATAGCAAAATACAGTAGAGACTCACTTATCCAAGCTAAACGGGCCAGCAGAAGCTTGGATAAGCGATTATCTTGGATAATAAGGAGGGATTAAGGAAAAGCCTATTCAACATCTAATTAGGTTATGATTTTACAAATTAAGCTCCAAAACTTCATGTTATACAACAAATTTGACAGAAAAAGTAGTTCAATATGCAGTAATGTTATGTTGTAATTACTGTATTTACAAATTTAGCACCAAAATATCACAATATATTGAAAACATTGACTACAAAAATGGCTTGGATAATCCAAAGGCTTGGATAAGCGAGGCTTGGATTAGTGAGACTCTACTGTAATCCAGAATAACACCAAATGCAAATGTAAAATTGGAACCTAACATGGGTAAATTAAGCAAAAAGTAGGCAAACAAAATTCTAGAATGACAAACAACCTAAGCATGAGGCATCCTTATTGATTGACAGGAGCCAACCAAAGTTCACAAAGTCATGTGGGTTGGTTGTGTGGCCAGTGAAGGAAGGAAGGGCTGTAAAGGCACATTAGAGGCTTTTGGGAAGAAAGGAGCTCTGTCTGCAAAGCACCTTGGGTTTCACTCAGACCTAGGAGCCTGGCCCTCCACGGAGGCTCTTTCCCTTCCACCAAGTCAATGGGGCCCTTTCTCTGAACGCAAAGCCTGCAGCAAGGATCTGCCCCACTGGCTTGAAGGGAGGGCTTGAGACAAAGGTCCAGGGGTCTTGGAAGGAGTTCAGCCCCCCATCTCTCTCTTTCTCTCATTGCGCTTCGCAGGTGAACGAGTGCGTCATCGGGACGGCATCGGCCAACAGGAAATGAGGTCTGGGTGACGGATGGAGGGACAGAAAGAAGGATGGTGTTTTTGGCCAGAAGGAGGGCTTCAGGGTCCGTGACCGGGGGGGGGGGGGGGGTGTGACGCCCCCTCCCCAGTTTTTTCTTTCTTATTCCCTTTCTCTGATGAAGGAGGTTTGCTTTTTTACTTTCTTACTCTGTTTTACAAACAAATGTTATTGAACTTTGTGAATAAAGGTGGGCAGTGGATGCTCCGTTCTTGCAGCAGGTGTCTCTCCGGGGTTTTTGGGCGGCTCTTGTGTATTGGAAATAACTTCACACAGTCTCTGGGCACCTTATCCCTTTGGAAATAAACAGCAGTCATAAACTTATTCAAAAGGTTTGGCAAATGTGAAACTCCATGAACATGTGGAGACCACCTTTTGAAAACCACTAGTCACGGAAAGCATGACTTGGTTAGAAGCCAACCCTTTGAACAAGTGATATTCATAAGGGTTCCTGTAATGGCACACAGGTAACTCAGCTGTTAGACTGAATAAGCATGTCTTTGAACTGCCGAGGACAAAGGCATGCCACTACAAAAATATTTTGGGTTAGAGGATGGTTGTTACTTTGCAGTTGAAATCGCAGTTGCACTCAGAAAAAAATAAAGTCTTATTTGAGAAATAACATACCGTACCTTGTTTACTAACATACATCTTGTATTTATTCACTATACAGGCACATTTCTTATTAAAGTTCAGCTGTAGATAGGATGTAGTTCTCTGTGTCTTGAGTACACAGGGTATCGTTCTTAATAGTCCATAAGTCTTTAGGTATAGTTGTATTCACTGGAGTCCATAAGTCATACTTCTGTACTGAAGTCCAAGCAGCAGTATGCATCCACCTCCAATGAGGTGTTAAGACATACTGAATACAAAAATGGAGTCCTGCATCTGAACATGCTCAGAATATAGGTTAGCAAATATATACATTAACAAATAGTGAAAGGCTTGGGAGGTTGTTTCTATTTCCAGCAATGGGGATGGCCATCTGTAAGGAGGGATCGGATGGTGCCTTCCTACCTGGCAGAATGGGTTTGGTTTGGGTGGCCTTTGAAGGTCCCTCTGTTGAAGGAGCAGTTCTTGCTGTGAGGCCCTCGGCCTTTCCTTGCAGTTGGCGTCTGTCTCACTCGCTTGCATAACGCTTTACAGAGTGTGTTGCAAAACCCGTTGCATAAGGTTTGGCAGAAGCAAGGGCTGTGGGAGCCACTGGGCAAGCGGCCATTGGGCTGCAGTCTAAAGGAGCGAGGCGTACGGGAGCCAGGAAGAGGCCAGACCCCATTGGAGCCAGGGGTGTGGAGCCTGGGGCCTCGTTGACCGGGGGGTTGGTCCCAGTGGATCCCGGCCAAGAGCCAGTCACCCATTCTGCCAGGGCACCTTTCCGGCCTCTATGTAAATAAAAATGTCATGTCCATTTGTGGGGACATCTCTCCCAAATTATGTCACTGATGGCTACGGAATTTGGACACAACGTAGCATTCGAACTGGCCAGTGTTAAGGTATTCGCATGCCTACTATGACAAACCTGCCACACCTGAGACAGGAAAAACCTTGCTCCTTAGCAACAGCCAATCAGATGGCTCCTCCCCTTAGCAACCGGCATTGGCATTGACGGCTAAGACCGCCTCCTCACCACTAAGTTGGCGAGTTAGCAAAGCCGAGGCTCTGGCCTAGCCGTGGAAAAGAGATATTGAAAGTGAAAATCTATTCATGGGCCTCGGCAAAGTGAGCGAGAGATACCACTATTGACTATATTATTATAATTGTATTACATTATTATTATATTTCATTATTATACTTATTATAATATAACTATAATATAATTATTATAATATAATTATAATATAGCCCGGGCTGTGGCGCAGGAGGGAGAGCAAGCCAGCTGCAATTAACTGCAATGAATCACTCTGACCAGGAGGTCATGAGTTCGAGCCCCGCTCGGAGCCTATGTTTGTCTTGTCTTTGTTCTATGTCAAAAGGCATTGAATGTTTGCCTATATGTGTGATGTGATCCGCCCTGAGTCCCCTTCGGGGTGAGAAAGAAGGGCGGAATATAAATGCTGTAAATAAATAACTGTATTAGAGTACAATTATATTATAATAATTGTATTATGTTATAATCAAATACTAGCTGTACCCAGCCACGTGGCTCAATGGGAAAGAATGGATAGAGAAAGAGCAGGTTTCAGATATATATGTAATTTCACAATGCTTGTGGGTAGGGAATATTTATGGTGGTTACATTGTCTGCAGATGCGGAGATTGTCTGGTTTGGCGACTCTGGAACACGGAACACATTACTGTCTATGTGATGTAAACCACAGAATTCTAAAGATTGCCTCTGAGTGTAACATGGATGGCTGGATATAGATCTGGATTGTTGTGCATTTTCCAGACTGTATGCCCATGTTCCAGAATAATAATAATAATAATAATAATAACTTTATTTTTATATCCCGCCCCATCTCCCCGAAGGGACTCGGAGCGGCTTACATGGGGCCATGCCCAACAACAATACAATAACAGCAATAAAACAAGGTCATATCAATAAAAACATAACATCAATGAACAGTTATAAAAGTCAGCACACGGCATAAAATGGTTAAAAACAGAGCTAAAAACACGGAGCTGGGCCTAAGGAGCATTCATTCTCTCCTTAGGTTTTGCCCGCATCTATGGCAGGCATCCGCAGGGGTTGTGAGGTGTATTGGAAAATTAAGCCAGGGAGGTTTATATATCTGTGGAAGGTCCCGGGTGGGAAAAAGGACTCTTGTCTGTTGGAGGCCAGTGTGAATGTTGTAATTAATCACCCCAATTAGTATTAATGGCCTTGCAAGCCTCATTCCTGCCTGGGGGGATCCTTTGTTGGGAGGTGTTAGCTGGCCCTGATTGATTCATGTCTGCAATTCCTGTTTTCAGGAATATATATAGGCACAGGGTCTTCTCTCCATCCCCATTTGCACTTCCAAGACTTTGCAGCACTTTATCAGTCACCTCGTGTTCACAATATGTATATGGCGCACCTTACCCAGTCTACTTTTACAACCTCTCTGTTTTAATCCATGTTTTTATTAGTTTTTTGTCATTTGTTTTTATTGGGTAATGTTTAAATTTTTATAATTGTGCATGTTTTTTGTCTGTTGTTGTGTTTTATATTGCTATTGTTTTCATTCGGGCTTGGCCCCATGTCAGCCGCCCTGAGTCCTCTTGGGGAGATAGAGGCGGGGTATAAAAATAAAGTTATTATTATTATTATTATTATTATTATTATTATTTTCAGGGTGTTGTTCTTTATTTACTGTTTATTTTAGAGTTTTTAATACTGGACAAAATTGGGCTACCAGTATTTTTTTTAAAAAAAAACCTCTAAAATCAGGAGAAGTAAATAAAGAACAACGCTCAGAAAACAGTATCTCCAGACGGGAAACAATCAGGGCCAGCTAACACCTCCTGACAAAGGATTCCCCCAGGCAGGAATAAGCCAGGCTATTCAATGCTAATCAAGGCGATTAATTGAAACATTCCCATTTGCCTCCAACAGACAAGAGTTCATTTTAATGGAGTGTCCAATATTTGATGCCCATTTTGTCATACAGTCCTTTACTTGCCAGCCATCCTTCCGAGTGTCAGCGTCTCCTTTGGGTTGTCAAACCACTGGGCAAAGGGAATTCCAGGCGGGAAACAACCAGGGCCAGCTAACACCTCCCAACAAAGGCAGGAAGCAGCCAGGCTTTGAAGCAGCAGGGCCATTCAATACTAAAAAAGACGATTATTTTACAACATTCACACTGGCCTCCAGCAGACTAAAGAGTTCTCCAACTCTAGAATCGGGACCGGAAACAATGAGGAAAAATTCTGAAAACGGGAATTCCAGGCGTGAAACCATCAGGGCCAGCTAACACTTTATCCCAACAAAGGATTCCTTCCCCCAGGCAGGAAGCAGCCAGGCTTTGCAGCTGCAAGGCTATTCAGTGCTAATCAAGGTGTCCAATGGCAATATTCCCACTTGCCTGCAACAGACAAGAGTTATTTCTCCCACCCTGGATGTTATTCCATAGGAAAATATATAAACGTCGCTTGCCTAGTTTCCAACAGACCTCACAACCTCTGTCAATAGATGCAGGCGAAACGTCAGGAGAGAATGCTACGGAGTCCGGGAGGCTCACAACAACCGTTGGCCTGATGGGCGTGGCCTCCGCGGGCCAATTGGGAGGCGTCCGCCAGGAATGTCCCCTCTGTGCCGCCGTAGGGAGGAGGAAGAGAGGAGCGGAGCATGCGCAGAAGAGGCCAAATTCAAAAGGATAGGGAAAAAAAACGTTCGGGGTGCGCCGCGACGCAAACAGAGCATGCGCGGAAAACAAGCGGGGGAGGGGGGCGGAGTTAGGGGAGGAAAAAACAAAAAAAAACAAAGACGCATGCGCAGAAGGAGGAGAGACGGGTAGGAGAGAGCGTTGCCAAGGTGGGCAAAACTCCGTACGGAAACATGGCGGCGGCCTTGAGAGGCTAAGCGGAAGTGGCTCGAAACGGGCCGGAAGTAGTAGTAGTAGTAGTAATAGTAGTACTAGGGAGACACGCGTACGGCAAAGATGGCGGAGCGCGCGAGGCGGGCGAGGCGGGCGAGGCGGGGACTTCCGGTCCTGCGCAGTGCGCTCGGAGGGAGATAAGAGGAACTGAATGCTGCGTCTGGGCGCGAGAGCGGGGAAGGAGGCTGAGGCGACGGTAAGGACGGGAACGAGAAGCCTTTCAGGGGGTTTTGGACTCCAACTCCCAGCATTCCTCACCGCCTCAGGCCCCTTCCTTTTCCCCCTCAGCCGCTTAAGCGGCTGAGGGGGAAAAGGAAGGGGCCTGAGGCGGTGAGGAATGCTGGGAGTTGGAGTCCAAAACCACTCAAGGGAAGGCCCAAGTTGGCCTAGGCCCACACAAGGCTAACCCCACTCTCCTTCTTTCCCTCCCTTCCCTTCCAGCCATGGCCCAGGCCAACGACTCGGCCGTCACCATCGCCTCCATCCCGTCCTCCTCCTCTGACAGCAGCTGCCTCATCCTGGACGACGACGAGGAGGAGGAAGAAGAAAGAGAAAGAAGGCAGCCAGGGGCAGGGGAGGCCTCCAAGAAGGGCCCCGATGCCCCCGAGAAGAAGCCCGAGGAGCGGCCTGCCCCACACGCCAACGGCCGGGCCCCCTCCGCCGCCCACACCGGCCTCCGGGCCGAGAACGAGCGCCTCTTCGCCGAGGTCAGTCTCCACACACACACACACACACACACACAACGTGGATCTCAATCCACTGTCACTCATCTCTGTATACATACAGCAGAGTCTCACTTATCCGACATAAACGGGCCGGCAGAATGTTGGATAAGCGAATTATTATTATTATTGGGTTGTTGTATGTCTTTCGGGCTGTGTGGCCATGTTCCAGAAGCATTCTCTCCTGACGTTTCGCCCACATCTATGGCAGGCAGCCTCACAACCTCTGAGGAGGAGGACGGGATGGGATGGAGGAGGGCGGGATGGAGGCATTCTCTCCTGACGTTTCGCCCACATCTATGGCAGGCATCCTCACAACCTCTGAGGAGGAGGACGGGATGGGATGGAGGAGGGCGGGATGGAGGCATTCTCTCCTGACGTTTCGCCCACATCTATGGCAGGCAGCCTCACAACCTCTGAGGAGGAGGACGGGATGGGATGGAGGAGGGCGGGATGGAGGCATTCTCTCCTGACGTTTCGCCCACATCTATGGCAGGCATCCTCACAACCTCTGAGGAGGAGGACGGGATGGGATGGAGGAGGACGGGATGGAGGCATTCTCTCCTGACGTTTCGCCCACATCTATGGCAGGCATCCTCAGAGGTTGTGAGGATGCCTGCCATAGATGTGGGCGAAACGTCAGGAGAGAATGCTTCTGGAACATGGCCACACCGCCCGAAAGACATACAACGACCCTGTGATCCCGGCCATGAAAGCCTTCGACAACATATTATTATTATTATTCAACATTATTTGTACCCCGCTAGCATCTCCCGAAGGACTCGATGCGGCTTACAAAGGCCAAGGCCTCAACACACAATATAACAGTACAAAACAAAATAATAATAATAATAATAATAATAATAAATTTATTCTTATATCCCGCCCCATCTCCCCGAGGGGACTCGGGGCGGCTCACAGCAATAATAAAAACAGTGACAAATTACACATTGTAAAAATCAAACATGAAAAGCAGTCATACAATCAATACATACATCACATGTTAAAAACAAGGAGATAAAACAGTTCTAGGCCGAAATAGAGGGCTTCTGTAGCTTCGTGGCAGAAGTACTCAGCAAGGTTTCAATAATCATGGCAGAACACTCTCTAATTAAATTAAATGGGCAGACAAATCAAAAGGCAAATTAAAAACAATTAAAACAGTATAAACAACAAGCAATAAACAATACGCTAAAACACAATAAAACTGGGCCGGGCCAGAGTAATGGGTACAAGATTAAAAGTGCTGATGTGACAGGTGATATAAATAAGGCTTATAGGGCAAGTGCAGAGTGCGATATACGATCTTAGTTCTAATAAAGTGCTTATGGGACTTGGTATTGGAGATTTCCTATTAATCTGGGAAGGCACATTGGAACGGCCAGGTCTTCAAGTTCTTTCTGAAGACTGCCAATATCTTGGATAATAAGGAGGGATGAAGGAAAAGCCTATTAAACATCAAATTAGGTTATGATTTTACAAATGAAGCACCAAAACATCATGTTAGACAACAAATTTGGCAGAAAAAGTAGTTCAATACGCAGTAATGCTATGTAGTCATTACTGTATGAGTTTAGCACCAAAATATATATTGAAAACATTGACTACAAAAATGCGTTGGATAATCCAGAACGTTGGATAAGCGAGTGTTGGATAAGTGAGACTCTACTGTATATACAAACCGGGTTATTAGAAGAAGGCCTTGCTTGTTTTGGGATGCTAGGTAGTATTTATTTATTTTATTCACTTAAAGTATTTATACTCCGCCCTTCTTTCTCACCCCGAAGGGGACTCAGGGCGGATCACATTACACATATAAGGCAAACATTCAATGCCTTTTAACATAGAACAAAGACAAGACAAACATAGGCTCCGAGCAGGCCTCGAACTCATGACCTCCTGGTCAGAGTGATTCATTGCAGCTGGTTGCAGCTGGCTTGCTCTCCAGCCTGTGCCACAGCCCGAGCCTGATCACAGCTTTGGTCCCGATCCGTCGTTTACTAGGTTTAGTAGGTTCAATGCTCTCTGGATAAGGGTGAACTACAACTCCCAGATCCACAGGGAAATTGCCCCCAAACCCTGAAAGTATTCGCAGTAGGTCATGTTGGGTCTGAGCCCCCGGCGGCGTAGTGGGTTAAAGCCTCGTGACTTGAAGGTTGGGTTGCTGACCTGAAGGCTGCCGGGTTCGAATCCCACCCGGGGATATACTTGTTACTCTATGTTTTGTTTTAGATATACAGTAGAGTCTCACTTATCCAACATAAACGGGCCGGCAGAATGTTAGATAAGCGAATATGTTGGATAATAAGGAGGCATTAAGGAAAAGCCTATTAAACATCAAATTAGGTTATGATTTTACAAATTAAACACCAAAACATGTTTACCAACAAATTTGACAGAAAAAGTAGTTCAAAACGCAGTCATGCTACGTAGTAATTACTGTATTTACGAATTTAGCACCAAAATATCATGATGTATTGGAAACATTGACTACAAAAATGCGTTGGATAATCCAGAACGTTGGATAAGCGAGTGTTGGATAAGTGAGTGGAAGATATTTTCATTGACTATGTATCCCTGAAGCCTATATACATTGGAACCAATATCAGACTTGGATAACGTTTGTGTTAGAGCTGTTGCTCCTTTTCATTTTGTCTGGTACTGCCAAATTGAGCTTTGTACGGGGAACTTTAATAATATTATATGTTATTTGGACATATTTTCTTTGTACATAGACTATCTTGTGTTTGTGTAGGTACTTTACAAGTATTCTGGGATTTTGTATAGTACATGAGAGAAGCCTCCCACAAGGATGGTAAAACATCAAAACATCCAGGCATCCCCTGGGCAACGTCCTTGCAGACAGAGAATTCTCTCACACCAGAAGTAACTCAGGTTGCTCCTGACACGAAAAAAAAAAGTTGGGTCTGTGTGCCAAGTTAGGTCAGATCTGCCCTTGTTTTGGTTCATGATGCACTCTGGGTGTAGATGGACCACAATACCTTTAAATTCCTCCAAAGACCTCCAGTATTGGGTTGTTGTATGTTTTCCGGGCTGTCTGGCCATGTTTTGCCCACATCTATGGGAGGCATCCTCAGAGGTTGTGAGGTTTGGAAAAACATAAGCAAGGAAGGTTTTTTTCTTAGTATTTTTTTCTTAGTTGTGGGGGTTCTGTGTGCCAAGTGAGTTCCAGGTCCGCCATTGGTGGAGTTCAGAGTGCAGTTCTTAGATTGCAGGTGAACTATACATCCCAATCCATAGAACTATAAATCATGGTGAATTCTCCCCAAACCCCTTTTGTATGTTCAGTTGGTGATGCGTTCCTCTGTTTGCTGTGTGCCATAGAAAAGAATAGGAAAGGGTTATTTATGGGTATCTGTGCATATATACAGGCCGTCCCCAAGTCACAAACAAGAGCGTTTCTGTAAGTCTCTTCTTAGGTTGAACTTGATTAGACGCTATTTTAAGTGTAACTCCAGCCAAACATGAATGTGTGTGTGTGTACAGTGTTCCCTCACTTATTGCAGGGGTTAGGTCCCAGGACCACCCACAATAAGTGAAAATCCGCAAAGTAGGGGCACAATGTTTATTTTAATATTTATACATTATTTTAGTAGTTAAACACTATTTTAAGTCTTGATCAACCAATCGTGTGTTGATAAATCACCTCCTTCTCTTGTTGCCGCTTGGGCTCCTTTTCTCTCCCTTTGGCTTCTCCTCCCTCCCTTCCTTAGGCTGTAAATTGTAATTTTTATTATTTATAATAGTCTTTTAGAGTTTATTGAAAAACCACAAAACAGCGAATCCGTTAAAAGTGAACCACAACGTAGTGAGGGAACACTGTGCGCACACACACAAACTTTGAATACATAGGGAAGGGTGAACACCCTTGTGGGGTTTTTGCTTTGCTATCTCTGCCCCTGTTAAGAGGATTTCACCTCACTTCCTTTCCCAACAAGCAGATTTTGGAAAATGCGGCTTGTTGTAGAAACCAGGGTTGGAGTTACAGCCCCATTGGAGCCACCCTTTCCCCCATGATCATGTCTCTTCCAGGGCTCGGAGCCATGTCTCCAAATTACAGGAAAGGAGATTCCACCTGAACATTAGGAAGAACTTCCTGCCCTTAAGAAGAGGTTTCACCAGTGGAACTCTCTGCCTCAGAGTTCAGTGGAAGTTGTGAAACAGGCTGGATGGCTATCTGTTGGGGATGGTTTTCCTGCATGGCAGGAGGTTGGACTGGATGGCCCAGGTGGTCTTTTCCAGGTCGATGATTCTATGATTCCAGGAGTGGCTTTCCTTTCTCTCCGAGGGGAAGATTCCTCTCACTTCCTGTTGTCTCAGCCCCGCTATTAACTAGGAGTCGCTTGTAAGTCGGATGTTCGTAACTCGGGGACGGCTTGGACTAGCGTAGGTGCCCCGCAATGCCTGGGTTGTATTTTGTAATGCTGAGTATCGAATTGTCTTTGTTTGGCTTGGGGTTGGGTGAAGGGTCCCATTAGAGCAGTGGCTCCCAACATTTTTTTGACCAGGGGCCACTCTCCAACATGAGTCCCAAAAGGGTTACGAATCAGTTTTTGGTCAACTTTAAATTCAGTTTGGTTATTTGGGGTGCTGAGTCAGAAAACTGCATTGGATAGACCACATCAGCTCTAGTTTCTGATCCAGATCATATGCCATCCAGTAGTCACTATCGGCTCGCCCACAGAAAAGCATATTTAATAATCTAGAGCTGATGTGGTCTATCCAATGCCATTTCCCAAATCAGCCCCCCAAATAACCCCAGGAACAGGCCGCAAAACAAAGACACCAAGGCATCCCATTTCCAGGCGACACATGGAATGGCTCCACTCAGGAGGAGGGAGGGAGGGAGGAGAAGCAGCAGTCAGGAGGCTTGTTGTTGCACCTGCCTTTCGTGGGTAGTCATCCTGTTGCCTCGGCACTAGAAGAGGGTTTTGCGAGATCACTCACTCTTGTTACAATGGTGTAGTAATTAAAGGTAAAGCCACAGACCATATTTTAGTTCTTGCAAACCCCCTAATCCTCTTGTTGTGGTGACCCACAACTATAACATTCTTTTCGTTGCTACTTGATAACTGTCATTTTGCTACTGTTATAAATCATAATGTAAATATTGGATAGGCAGGATGTATTTTCATTCCCTGGACCAAATTTGACACAAATACCTGATGCACTTAATTTCAATACTAGTGGGGTTGGGAGGGGGGTTGATTTTGTCATTTGGGAGTTGTAATTGCTGGGATTTATAGTTCACCTACAATAAAAGAGCATTCTGAACTCCACCAACTACTGAATTGAACCAATCTTGTCACACAGAACTCCCATTACCAATAGAAAATTCTGGAAGGATTTGGTTGGCATTGACCTTGAGTGTGGGAGTTGTAGTTCACCTACATCCAGAGAGCACTGTGGACTCAAATGGTGGATCTGGACCAGACTTGGCACGAATACTCAATATACCCAAATGTGAGCACTGGTGGACTCTGGGGAAAATACACTTTGACATTTGGGAGTTGTAGTTGCTGGGATTTATAGTTTGTCTACAATCAAAGATCCCTTGAACCCCACCAACGATAGAATTGGGCCAAACTTCCCACACAGAACCCCTATGACCAACAGGAAACACTGGCGGGATTTGGGAGGAATTGACAGTGATTTAGGGGAGATGTAGTTCACTTACATCCAGAGAGCACAGTGAATTAGTATGTGTTTTCCGGTGGTCTTTGGCAACCCAGGTTGAGTAACGCTGCTGTATGGGCACAATTGTGGGTGCTTCCTCGCTTTCTTTTCTGGATGTTGACTCTTGGCGAGGCTCGGAAGGAGGGGCTTTAGATTGGATAAAAGATTGGACAAATCTTCAAAAAGTTAAAATTTTAACATTGGAAGGCCATGATCTACGCAGAGGTTGGCATGGTTACCTATGGTACAATAAAGTTAATGTGGAAAAAAACTTCTGTAATCATTTTATTAGGTCATCTCTAATTAAAGTTTGGAAAAAATATAAAAATTACTTATACACAAAAACACCATTATGGCTATCCCCACTAGAAGCCAATCAGAGGAGGCTTCTAGGGTGGACAGAATGGCCAACTTATGAAGAAATTTTGAAAAAAGAGAGTATAATTCAAAAATCACCTCAAATTAAGGATTTGATTGAAATACAAGAAATTAATAACAACGTCTCATGGTATCAATATATACAAATTAAAGAAGCCTTCAAGATAGACTCACGAAACGGCTTCACAACAGAAAACAGTTTTTGGGATATTCTGATCCAAAGAAAGAACAAAATTGTATCAGTCATATATAAAAAACTGTTAGAATGGGCAACGGCTGAAGTGGAGATTACTAATTCGATGATAAAATGGGCACAAAACATAGGCAGACCAATAAAAGTAGAAGAATGGGAAGCAATTTGGACAAAAAAAATGAAGTACACATATGCGATAGAACTTAAAGAAAATTGGTTAAAAGTAATTCACAGGTAGTACAGTAGAGTCTCACTTATCCAACACTCGCTTATCCAACGTTCTGGTTTATCCAACACATTTTTGTAGTCAATGTTTTCAATACATCATGATATTTTGGTGCTAAATTCATAAATACAGTAATTACTACATAGCATTACTGTGTATTGAACTACCTTTTCTGTCAAATTTGTTGTTAAACATGATGTTTTGGTGCTTAATTTGTAAAATCATAACCTAATTTGATGTGTAATAGGCTTTTCATTAATCTCTCCTTATTATCCAACATATTCGCTTATCCAACGTTCTGCTGGCCCGTTTATGTTGGATAAGTGAGACTCTACTGTACTTGGCACCAAAAAAATAGGATCAATGTGGAAAAATGTAAACAACCACTGTTGGAGGTGTAAGGAACAAGTAGGGTCCTACTTCCATATGTGGTGGAAATGTAAAAAGCTAACTAGCTATTGGAAAGTAGTACAAACAGAATGTAGTAAAATATTAAAATCAAAATTCGAGTTGAAACCAGAAATCATTTTATTAGGCCTCTCAGATCCAAAAGAAAATTTAGATGCAAACAAAGATAAACTCTTCACTTATTTCATTACTGCGGCGAGGATTATAATAGCTAAGCATTGGAAATCAGAAACACCACCTACAAAAGAACTGTGGATAGATAAAATCATTGAGATAAGGGATATGGACAGATTAACCTTTCTACTTAAAAATAATATGGATAACAAAATGAAAGAAACGGACTGGACAGACCTAGAAGATTACCTCAAAGACAACTATGTTTAAAGGACAAGCAGAAAACTGGAAGAAAGAAGATCGGAAGTCATCCATTCCCCCCCCCTCCCATTAGAAATTACCCTTCCCTAACCCCCTTCCCTTTCCCCCCCCCTCACCATTTGCTATAGAACTATTACATCTCCTCCCCCCTGCCCCCCCAACCCACATCCCCCCCCCTCAGTATCTTTCCCTTGGACAACCCCTCCCCAACCTTCCCATAGGGCCACCAATGTAACTCACAAAAAAGTTTCAATAAAAAATATTTAAAAATGAAAAGGAAGGAGGGGCCTCCCGGTCACAGGACCCTGGCATCTTCCCAGTGGCCACAACTCCTCTTCCTTCCAAGGGGAAGTCCTGTTGTAAGACTCATTTGTAAGGCGGATGTTTGGAACTCGGGGTCGGCTTGTGTTGGCGCATTGTGTCCTTCCATGCGTGACCAAGGATCCTTGTGCTTTCCAGGGGGTTTCCCTGTCTCCTCACGGTGTGGCCAGAGCCTGACAGCGTCACCGTGTCTCTACGCTTTGTAATTAAAGCCACTCAACGCCACTTTAATTGCGGTGGCTCAGGGCTGTGGAATCATGGGAGGCGTAGTCTTTCCGGTTCTTTAGGCTCCTCTGCCAATGTGTGGATCCCTGGGATTCCATAGCACTGAGTCAGGGCAGATAATAATAATAATAATAATAATAATGATGATGATGATGATGTTGACCGTGATGATGACCGGCTGTATCTGCCTAGAAGATCAGGGGGCAGAGGACTCTTGCAAGTAAAACAAGCAGTCAAAGAAGAAGAACATGCCCTGGCAGAATATGTAAAACAAAGTGAAGAACCTGCTTTGATTGAAGTCAAAAATCAGGAACTCCTCAAAGCACAGCAGACAAAAAACCAGTACAAGAAAACCGCACTACAAACTAGAGCTGACAGATGGCACAACAAAACATTGCATGGAAAATTCCTTGACAAATTGAAGGAAAAGCTGATAAGGAGAAGACCTGGCTCTGGCTCACAAATGGGACCCTGAAGAAGGAGACAGAAGGCCTGATCCTTGCAGCCCAGGAGCAAGACATCAGGACAAAGGCCATTCAGGCCAAGAGCGAAAAATCAGCTGATGACCCAAAATGCAGACTGTGCAAGGAAACCGACGAAACCATGGATCATATCCTCAGCTGCTGTAAGAAAATTGCACAGACAGACTACAAACAGAGGCACAACTATGTGGCCCAAATGATTCATTGGAACTTATGCCTCAAGTACCACCTCCCAGCAGCAAAGAACTGGTGGGATCACAAACCTGCAAAAGTATTGGAAAATGAGCACGCAAAGATACTGTGGGACTTCCGAATCCAGACTGACAAAGTTCTGGAACACAACACACCAGACATCACAGTTGTGGAAAAGAACAAGGTTTGGATCATTGATGTTGCCATCCCAGGTGACAGTCGCATAGATGAAAAACATCAGGAAAAACTCAGCCGCTCTCAGGACCTCAAGATTGAACTGCAAAGACTCTGGCAGAAACCAGTGCAGGTGGTCCCGGTGGTGATGGGCACACTGGGTGCCGTGCCGAAAGATCTCAGCCGGCATTTGGAAACAATAGACATTGACAAAATCACGATCTTCCAACTGCAAAAGGCCACCTTAGTGGGATCTGCACGCATCATCCTAAAATACATCACACAGTCCTAGACACTTGGGAAGTGTTCGACTTGTGATTTTGTGAAACGAAACCCAGCATATCTATCTTGTTTGCTGTGTCATACAACGTCGTTGTGTCAATAATAATAATAATAATAATAATAATAAGCCCCACCCTGGTAGCATTCAGAAAGAGCTTGAAAACCTGGCTCTTCACTCAGGCCTTTGGATAAAGACTGCTCATCCCCATAGCAATCTGTATCTGTGACCATTCTTGTACCGGTTTGCACTTTTTACCTTTGTCAACTTGATAAAGACACAGGGTCTATTCCCAACCCAATTTGCACTTCCAAGAATTTGCAGCACTTTATTAGTCATCTCGTGTTCACAATATGTATATGGTGCACCTTACCCAGTCTACTTTTACAACCTCTCCGTTTTAATCCGTGTTTTTATTTGTTCTTGTCATTTGTTTTTATTGGCTAATGTTTAAATTTTTATAATTGTGCATGTCTTTTGTCTATCGTTGTGTTTTATATTGCTATTATTTTTATTCGGGCTTGGCCCCATGTAAGCCGCCCTGAGTCCCCGTTGGGGCGATAGAGGCGGAGTATAAAAATAAAGTTATTATTATTATTATTATTATTATTATTATTATTATTATTATTATTATTAATACAGTAGAGTCTCACTCATCCAAGCCTCACTTATCCAAGTTTCTGGATTATCCAAGCCATTTTTGTAGTCAATGTTTTCAATATATCGTGCTATTTTGGTGCTAAATTCATAAATACAGTAATTACAACATAACATTACTGCGTATTGAACTGCTTTTTCTGTCAAATTTGTTGTATAACATGATGTTTTGGTGCTTAATTTGTAAAATCATAACCTAATTTGATATTTAATAGGCTTTTCCTTAATCCCTCCTTATTATCCAAGATATTCGCTTATCCAAGCTTCTGCTGGCCCGTTTAGCTTGGATAAGTGAGACTCTACTGTATTAGTATTATATTGTATTACAAAATAATATTAATATTATATGCATATACAATATATTATAACTTTATATATTATTGTAAATTATATTGTATATATGTACTGTACATTTATTTATATCCCTCCTCCATCTCCCCCGAAAGGGACTCGGGGCGGCTTACAGCAAAATTAGATACAAAACAATAACAAACTACAAAACATCAAAATACAATAATAAAAACCAATAATAATATATACACAATAACAAAAAAACAGAAACACAGTATTAAAACATTGAATTAAAAACAATGAGGTTGCAATAGTGGATAAGCAAAGTGCACATGATGAGTTGCAAATTCAGAAATAGATAAAGTGCAACAGATTCATTTAAGGCCACATTGGGTTGGGAGGAGCCCTGAGTTAAAGTAATCAGGAGAAGTGCGACCAATACAAAAGGTCGAGGAGTATAATTGTAATTATGATGGGGATGAGTGGTCTTAACCAAAGGCCTGGGTGAAAAGCCAGGTTTTCAGGCTCTTCCGAAACGCCATCAAGGTGTTTGATCAAGGGCGAAACTGCATTAAACCTATAGTGGAGATCTAGTATATCCTCGGTTTCACCATCTTGGCTTCGAAGGAGAGTTCTTTGTGTTGTTAAAGGCTTTCATGGCAGGAATCGCTGGGTTTCTGTGAGTTTTCCAGGCTGCCTGGCCATGTCCCAGAAGCATTCTCTCCTGACTTTTCACCCACATCTATGGCAGGCGTCCTCAGAGGTTGTGAGTTCTGTTGGAAACTATACTAGTGAGGTTTATATCTCAGACAAGAGTTCTTTCTCCCACCCTGGACATTATTCCCCTCTTGCCTGGTTTCCAGCAGACCTCACAACCCCTGAGGGTGCCTGCCATAGATGCGGGCGAAGCGTCAGGAGAGAATGCTTCTTGAACATGGCCACACAGCCCAGAACACTCACAGCAAACCAGACCAGTTATTGTTTTAACTCATTGTTTTTAGCAATTCGCTGATTTATTCCATTCTAATGCTTCCATGTTGTAGGGCTTGTACAGTAATTTGCGCTGCTTCCAGTGTTACGAGCCTCTTTGAGTCTCGTTAAAGAGGGGAAAGTGGGGCACAAATCAATATAACTCGCTTATGTATATCCCTGGCAGCATTGGGTGCCCCATGGGTTCTCTCTCCCTGCTTCCTCCCTTCTCCAGCTCTGAGAAGAAGCCCCCCCCCCCTTTTCACGATATTTCTTTGGGGCTCCTTCCTTCCTTCCTTCCTTCCTTCCTTCCTTCCTTCCTTCCTTCCTTCCTTCCTTCCTTCCTTCTTTT
Source organism: Anolis carolinensis (assembly GCF_035594765.1). Taxonomy (NCBI): domain Eukaryota; kingdom Metazoa; phylum Chordata; class Lepidosauria; order Squamata; family Anolidae; genus Anolis; species Anolis carolinensis. The sequence continues at coordinate 8,110,885 of NC_085842.1, forward strand.
CCTTATTTCTCTTTCTTCCCTTCTCATACCTTTCCTTTTCCTTCCTTCCCTCCTTTTTCTTTCTTCCCCTTTCCTTCCCTTCCTCATTCTCGTCACTGTTTCTTCCTTCCTCTTCTTTTTCTCTTCCTTTCCTCTCTTACACCCTCTCCCTCTCTCTCTGCTTTTCCTGATACACTTTCCCTCTTTGTTCCCCTCCTCGGACCTTTCCTCTTAATTCCTTCCTTCCCTCCTTTTTCTTTCTTCTCCTTCCCTCCCTCCAGTCTCTCACCATTCATTTCCCTTTGTTCTCTCTTTCTTTTCTTTCCCCCTTTCCCTCTTACACCTCCTCCCTTTCTCCTTTCTGCCCTGCTTTTTTTCTTCCCTCTTCCTTTCCATTCCTTCCTTCCATCCTATCTCTCCCTCTCTTTCCTTCCTTCATTCTTTTCCTCCTTATTCTCTTTCCTAACTTCCTTCCCTCCTTTCTCTTTATTTCTTTTCTTCCTTCTTTCCCTCCGCTCTCTCTCCTTCCTTCCCTCTCTCTTTCCTTCTTTCCTTCCCTCCTTTCTCTTTCTTCCTCCTTTCCCTTTCTCTCTCCTTCCTTCCTTCTTTCCCTCTCCTTTCTCTCTTTCCTTCCTTCCCTTCTTTCACTCTATCCTTCCTTCCCTCTCTCTCTCTCTCTCTCTCTCCTTCCTTCACTCCCATCTCCCTCTCTCTCCTTCCTTCTCTCTCTCTCTCTCTCTCCTTCCTTCCTCTTTCTCTTTCCTTCCCTCCTTCCTTTCGCTCTTCCTTCTTTCCCTACTCCCCCTCTCTCCTCCTTCCTTCTTTTCCTCCTCTTTCTCTCTCTTTCCTTCCCTTCTTTCACTCTCCTTCCTTCCTTCCTTCCTTCCCTCCCTCCCTCCCTCCCTCCCTCCTTCCTTCTCTCCACTCTCTGGCAAAGGGAGGGAGGGCGAGTGGGGACACTGTCAGCGTGGGTGTCAGGATGCATGCTGGGTGGATTTCTTCAAGCTCCATCAATCATCTTCTCCACACCAGCACCCTGATGAATTGGTTGCAATCGTCTGCCACACCAATTCCTCTGTTCAATGTCAGACTCAAACACATCTGTAGTCTGAAGTCCAAACACATATTTCAATATCTATAATACATATTTACAAAGCACAGCAAAAGCCATCGCTCTGAGCTGGCATTTCTCTTTAGCCTCTCGCCTCGGCAAGCACCAGCTCAACACACAGAGATAAGAAGCACATTCCTCAGTTCGAAGGAAGTTGCCGACCTCCAAGGCCGGAAATCATGCCAGATAGGTCATAGCAGGCTGTCAGTCAAAACTAGCCTGATGTTAACTGTTTCATTGCTGAAACACACACTCTTGGTGCTCCCTCCCCACTGACTCCTGTCTTTCTTTTGGTCTCTCCCCCCCTCCCCCCCCCCCGCAGTTTGTGGCCTTCTGCACACAGCACACGGCGGACCACCCGGAGGTGATGCCTTACCTGGCGGCCCGGCACCAGAAGGCGGAGGGGCCCTTCCTGGCCTCGGTGGAGTTCCGCAACATCCTGGGCCGCTGCCTGAGCCGGGTCCAGTCCCGCCGCAGCAAGGTCTACGTCTACATCAACGAGCTCTGTGCCGTCTTCAAGAACCACTCCCAGCGCAGGAGGGTCCCCATCACCACGGAGGGGGCCCCGCCCGAAGGCCCCTCCGCCCCCCCGGAGGAAGGCCCCGCCCCCGAGGCACCCCCTGCGGAGCCCCCCAAGGCCCCCCCGCCCTCCTCCTCCTCCTCCAGCAGCTCCCGGCGGCAGATCCGGTACCTGGAGAACCTGCTGCGCCTGTACGCGGAGGAGATCCGGCGGCTGCAGGAGCGGGAGCTGAACCTGGAGGAGCTGGACGAGGAGGACTCGGCCTACCTGCAGGAGGGGCGGCTCAAGCGGCGCATGATGCTGGTCTTCCGCCGGCTGTGCGCCCTCAAGGACTGCAACGGCCTCACCGGGAGGGTCATCGAGCAGCGCATCCCCTACCGCGGCACCCGCTACCCGGAGGTCAACCGGCGCATCGAGCGGCTCATCAACCGCCAGACCGAGGCCTTCCCCGACTACGCCGACATCCTCAAGGCCGTGCAGAAGGCCAGCGCCCGCCACAGCCTGGGCCTCCCCAAGAAGCAGATGCAGAGCATGGCCGCCGACGCCTTCCGCGAGGTGGGCAACCGGCTGCAGGAGCGCAGGCACCTCGACCTCATCTACAACTTCGGCAGCCACCTCACCGACCAGTACAGGCCTGGTGAGTATTGGGGGGGGGGGGGTCTGGAAGGAATCCTAGAGTTGGGGGAGCCCACAGGGGCATCTAGTCCAACCACAAAGCCTAATCAAAGCATCCCTGACCGGTGGCCATCCAGACTCTGTTTAAAAGCCTCCAGAGAAGACTTTGAGGCAGAAAGTTCCCTTGTTGAACAGCTCTTCTTATGGTCAGGAAGTCCTTCCTAATGTTCAGGTGGACTCTCTTATAATTTGGACCCATGGCTCCATTGAGTCATATTTATTTATTTATTCACAGCATTTATATTCACTCTTCTCCAGGTGAATCACAGAACATATACACTGCAAACATTCAATGCCGTTAGACATACAAGACAGATAACAGATAGAGGCATTTATAGGCCTTTTCCCAACTACGTCGTCCTGGAGGTTGAGCTCGAATCCGGCTACAGGTGGTGCTGTCGCTCCAACCATTATGACGAGCCCTTGATCACAAGATTTCCTCCTGTTCTTTGATCGCCAGTATTGCTGGTATTTCCTTTTATGGTGCCGTAAAAATACCTCCCTGCTTAAGCAGTGCCTAATTTCTGTACTCGCATCTCACAGCTGTTTTCAAACTGCTTGGGTGGACAGTGAGCTGGGCTGAAGGTTGGGTGCTCACCCCGACCCGGGCTTCTAGCTGCCAATCTTTCAGTCAGTAGAGATCTATTGCTGCTGGTGATTAGCCAGCTGTGCTCAAGCCCGGCCCAGTCCTAGTCTCTAGGGCAGAGAAAACAAGCCTGCTCCCTCTTCCTTCTGACACTCAGATATTTATACATGGCTCGCATGTCTCCTCTCAGCCTTCTCTTTAAACCGCTCCTCAGAGGGATTATTCATGGTCTCCAGGGCTTTGATGTGTACGTATGGCAGCCAGTGGGGTCGGCTCCTCAAGGCTCCTCTTCAGGGACTTCATAGATGCCTGTAAAGGACTAATATCGACTAAGGTCAATTTGGAAAGTGCTATGAACGACTAACACCAGTTTGGAAAGATGCAACCACCAAAGACTCAGGGAGGAGACCTTTTACTTTAAAGGGTAGCGTAACTTGGTTTAGAATATATGCGACAGAGGCTTAGATGTTGGAAGAACAATAACAAGTTTATTCAGGCACAGAGCTTAGTGGTTACAATTTTGTTTCTCACTTAGAGATATTCTTATTAACAGTTACAAGACTAGAATGAGTTGAATCAACTCTCTAAAGTATCACTTCTTTTACTTAAAGTAGTTAAAACTTCTTCCACTGCCAGTTTTAAACTGTTACTTCAACGGATCTCTGTGAGTCCAGCTGGGATTGGTTCCCAAAGTCTGAAACTTGGACTATCCAGTGACTTCAAATCACAGTCACCCCTGTGATATACTATCACAGATTCTCTGTTCCTTACCAGGACACAGACTACATTAAATAAGTCACCAAACTTATTTAAAACCGACTCAAAATGAACAATTGAGTCTCCTTGATCCCATCAACCTGGAATCAATTTTCCTTGTGCCTCATCAGAGCACAGACTGACCTTTTTTTAAACTCTGCACTTCTTCAATTAAACGTCAGTTGGCTCCGCCTACTTCTCCATGGCAACCAGCCTCTGAGTGCTGAGATGCAATAACTGTAATACTTACCCTTTTAAAACATAAACACACAATTAAACATAACATCTGTAAACCAAAATTTGTACTTCATTACAATGCCTTTATGTCAAATCGTAAGGTAATGATAGGCAAGGGAGGAGGAGGAGGAAAAGGATCTAGGAGTCTTAGTAGGCCGCAAGCCAGACGTGAGCCAACAGTGTAATGCAGCAGCTAAAAAAGCCAATGTGATTCTCGGCTGAATCCATAGAAGTAGAATATCAAGATGAAGTCTTATTCCCACTTTCTTCTATTTTGGCAAGACCTGCTCACCTGGAATAACCGGTTCTGTGCACCACCCTTGACAAGCCAGAACGTGTCCAGAGAAGGGTAGCCAAAAAGATGGAAGATTTGGAAGCCAAGCCCAATGAGGGGGGAAGGCAGAGGGGGCTACGGGGGGACGTTGATCTTGGAGAAGAGGAGGGGGCGGGAGAGCTGTGTTTCAATATCTGGAGGAGGAGGAAGGGGCAGGCTCCCTCTCTGCTGCTCCGGAGGCTGAAACACCAGTGGAGCCATGGGTTCAAATGGCAGCAAAAGGGATTCCGCCTAAACATTAGGAGGAGCTTCCTGAATATCAGAGCTGTTAGACCAGGCATGGGCAACCTTTGGCTCTCCCTCCAGGTGTTTTGGACTTCCACAATTCCTAACAGGCTGTTCAGTGTCAGAACCCAGAAGCTTTTGGAAATTAAGATGCGGCTCAGGTCTGTCAGAGTAATTCGCAGCATAGCAGCAGTAGTATGTTGTCAATGGAACGCAGAACGAAGAGACGTCAGAGAAAATGGTAAAAAATATATACAAGACAAACAGACTTGCAGACGAATACAGGACTTGGCTTTCACTCTAGGCAGACACAACTCAGAACAGAATAAGATCTCAACTGATGCAATCAGTAATGTACAAACATACTTGTGTCTGGACACTCCCCAGGTTTCAGCCACACATCAAGGCCAACACAGCTTCTTAGTCATTAACTCTTTACAGACTATAGCATACTCTGGATGATGCAATCAGTATGCAATACATGCCAGACACAAATTTCATTTAAACACTACCAATACACAAATCCCACATTAACAAGGTCCACCTTCTTTAAAGATTTCTGCAGGGATCCCACCAGGTCTGCTGGCTTTGTAGGCTGTTGGGAATGGTGGGAGTTGATTTATTTATTATTTTTTGTACTGTCTACGGCAGGGGTCCCCAAACTAAGGCCCGGGGGCCGGATGCGGCCCTCCGAGGTCATTTACCTGGCCCACGCCCTCAGTTTTATAATATAATATATTCTATATTACATATAATATTACTAATAATATTACAGTATAGTGGTATAGTTCAATATAGTAATATATAATGCTAATATTGTGCTATGCTAATAATATAATATATTGTGTGTACATATAATTTGTAAGCCACTCTGAGTCCCCTTTGGAGTGAGAAGGGTGTGATACAAATGTTGTAAATAAATGCAGTAAATAATAAATAAATAAATTTTAGACTTGGGCTCACCCAAAGTCTGAAATGACTTGAAGGCACATAACAACAACAACAACAACAACCACAACCCTAATTAACTTGACTATCTCATTGGCCAGAAGCAGGACCACACTTCCCATTGAAATCCTGATAAATGTATGTTGGTTAAAATTATTTTTATTTTTAAATATTGTATTGTTCTTTCATTGTTGTTGTTGTTGTTGTTTTTGCACTACAAATAAGACATGTGCAGTGTGCATCGGAATTTGTTTGTATTTTTTTTTCAAATGATAATCCGGCCCCTCAACAGTCTGAAGGATTGTGGACTGGCCCTCGGCTTAAAAAATTTGGGGACCCCTGGTCTATGGCATTGAATTTTGCCAGATTGTGAGCCGCCCTGAGTCCCTTCGGGTGAGAAGGGCGGCATAGAAATGATGGAAATAAACAAATAAGTCCAAAACCCTCGGAGGGCCAAAGTTTGCCCGTGCCTGCCTTAGCCAGACCCCATTCATACAATGTATGTATGTATGTATTTATTTATTATTACATCACTTCTATCCCACCCTTCTCACCCATCAGGGGACTCAGGGCGGCTTACAATATAAACATACACATCAGATTTAAAAATCCATTGAGATTAAAAATTACAATAAAATTAAGAGTATACATCAAAAAATAGACATAATTATACATTTAAATGTACATGTAAGGTGCTTTTCAGTGTGGTTCATCTCTCCATGGGTGGCCCCCTCCCCTCCCAGGCACGGACCCTGCGCTGACGGACAAGGCCCTGGCGCTGCGGCTGAGGCAGAACCGGGAGCGGGCCGTGCAGCGCCTGGAGGAGGTCACCTCGCAGTTTGCGCAGCTGCAGGACCAGAGCGAGGAGCAGGAGTGGCGCCGGCGCAGGAAGGGCGGGCGGGCCCCCACCCCCACCCACCCCGGACCCTCCGCCCACAAGGAGACCACCCCCCAAAAGGTACTCGGGAAGGGAGCCGGGACAGACCGGTTGCTGCAAATGTGCAGACGCTGAGTTCCGTGTTGCTAAGTCTTTCTCTTCTGGGTTGATGTGAGATTTCTGGGCCTCCTGGCCATGTTCCAGAAGCACTCTCTCCTGATGTTTTGCCCATATCTGTGGTAGGCATCCTCAGAGGTTGTGAGGTCTGTTGGAAACCAACACATGATGTGTGTGTGTGTGTGTGTGTGTGTGTATCTGTGGAATAGTGTCCAGGGTGTCTATTGGAGGGAAGTGTGAATGTTTATATATAGGTAATGGAATCACGGCACCGGACAAAACAACTAAACTAAACACCCCACAACCTCGAAAATTGACAGCACAACCTCTCATCCATGCCTCTACGTTCATACAACAAAAAGAAAAGAAAAATAAAGTCCTAGTCACAGTAACACATTGCCGGGCACAGCTAGTATGTGTGTGTGTGTGTGTGTGTGTGTGTGTGTGTGTGTGTATCTGTGGAATAGTGTCCAGGGTGTCTATTGGAGGGAAGTGTGAATGTTTATATATAGGTAATGGAATCACGGCACCGGACAAAACAACTAAACTAAACACCCCACAACCTCGAAAATTGACAGCACAACCTCTCATCCATGCCTCTACGTTCATACAACAAAAAGAAAAGAAAAATAAAGTCCTAGTCACAGTAACACATTGCCGGGCACAGCTAGTATGTGTGTGTGTGTGTGTGTGTGTGTGTGTGTGTGTGTGTATCTGTGGAATAGTGTCCAGGGTGTCTATTGGAGGGAAGTGTGAATGTTTATATATAGGTAATGGAATCACGGCACCGGACAAAACAACTAAACTAAACACCCCACAACCTCGAAAATTGACAGCACAACCTCTCATCCATGCCTCTACGTTCATACAACAAAAAGAAAAGAAAAATAAAGTCCTAGTCACAGCAACACATTGCCGGGCACAGCTAGTATGTGTGTGTGTGTGTATAAAATTATATGCACACACATATACACACACACATACAGTAGAGTCTCACTTATCCAACGTAAACGGGCCGACAGAACATTGGATAAGCGAATAAGTTGGATAATAAGGAGAGATTAAAGAAAAGCCTATTAAACATCAAATTAGGTTATGATTTTACAAATTAAGCACCAAAACATCATGTTTTACATCAAATTTGACAGAAAAAGCAGTTAAATACGCAGTAATGTTATGTTGTAATTACTGTATTTACGAATTTAGCACCAACATATCATGATATATTGAAAACATTGACTACAAAAATGGCTTGGATTATCCAGAGGCTTGGATAAGCGAGGCTTGGATAAGTGAGACTCTACTGTATATATATCTGTGGAATAATGTCCAGGGTGTCTATTGGAGGGAAGTGTGAATGTTTATATATATATATATACACACACACATACACCATGCGCTGCTGTGGCGAAGTCTGGTGTTCTGGGAAATAAAGTATTGAGGAATTGGTAGTAGTTAAGGTAAAGGGTAAAGGTTTTCCCCTGACATGAAGTCCATGATAAATGGGTTATATAGCTGTGTGGAAGGGCCTTGAGTCTACACTGCCATATAATCCAGTTAAAATCAGATAATTTGTATTTTATAGGCAGTGTGGAAGAGGCCTAAGTGAGGCCTAACTCTGCCTGTCTCCTGGGCTGAGTGGGTTGCTAGGAGACCAAGTGGGCGGAGCTTAGTCTTCTAACTGGCAGCAATTGGATAAAAACAATTATTCCTCTCGCTTTTTACAAGAGTGTATATACACATACATTATTGTTCTGTAGTTTCCAACAGACCTCAAAACCTCTAAGGATGCCTGCCCTGGATGTGAGCAAAATGCCAGGAGAGAATACTTCTGGAACATGGCCAGACAGCCCGAAAGACTCACAGCAACCCAGTGATTCCAGCCATGAAAGCCTTTGACAAAACTCTCTCTCACCTCACAGGGCAGCCAGAGTCCAAAGCAGGGCAGCAAAGGGTCCCCCAGGGAGGAAGAGGAGGAGGAGGAAGAGGAAGACGAGGAGGAGGAGGAAGAGGAGGATTCCTCCCTGGAGTGGGACATGGAGGAGGACCTGGCCAAGTGCCTGGAGGGCGAAGAGGACGAGGAGGAGGAGGAGGGGCCCCCACCAGGTACGCAGGTCATCCAAGGTTTAGTCCCGATGACCATCCCTCTCACGGACTTGTACAAACCCAAGGAAAGGGGAGCCACACAACAAGTGGCCCATGACAACCACCTTCTCATTGCTCTCTCTCCCTCCCCACAGATGAGGAGCCCCCGGCGCAGGAGGTGGAGGCCGACCAGCGCATGGACCTGGAGGTGGTGGAGGTCATGTCTTCCTCTGCAGAAGACGAGGAGGAGGACGAGGAAGACGAGGAGGAGGAGGACGAGGAGGAGAGCGATGCCCGCAGCAGCCAAGGAGCCGGAGGGGCGGAGGAGGGCCAGCCGGGGGCCCTGGAGGCGCCCCTCGCCCCCCAGGCGGGGAAGCCACGCCTGCCGGAGAAGAGGGAGACCCCTCCGCCCTCCCCCATCCTGTCGGACCGGGCGGCCTCCAAGCGGAAGGGGGGGCTCCAGGAGAACGGGGGCTCCCCCCAGGCGGGGCTCACCAGCATCCAGGGCCTCAACGGACAGCCTCCGGGGAAGCGGGCCAGGACGGAGCGGCGGGGGTCCAACAGGTGAGCGCATGCTCGGGGGGAGCGGGGCGTGGGTGCAGCTGCGACGGGGGACACAAGGGTTATGAGCCCCCTTCTGCAGCTGTGACTGTCACAAATACCTTTTAAAACAAAGGTTGTTGTTATTGAAATTTCTGGTGTAATCTTTTACACAAAGAACAACATTGGACAGACAGATCTATAAATTCTATGTAACTACATTGGCTTCACTCAGCATTCCCTTGTCGGCGTGAGTGGAGGGTCAGGGTGCGAGTTGGGTGGGTTTCTTCAAACTCCATCAATCATCTTCTCCAGCACCCTGATGAATTGGTTGCAGTCGTCTGCCACACCAATTCCTCTGTTCCTGTTATAATACATATTTACAACGCACAGCAAAAGCCATCGCTCTGAGCTGGCATTCTCTTTAGCCTCTTGCCTCGGCAGGCACAGCTCAACTCAGAGAGATAAGAAAACACATTCCTCAGTCCGAAGGAAGTTCCGACCTCCAAAACCATGCCTGATAGGTCATAGCAATCACAACAGGCTGTCAGTCAAAACTAGCCTGCTGTTAACTGTTTCATTGCTGAAACACACACTCTTGCAAAGCAGCAGAAACACTTGATTTACATTTCATACACATACAACCATAATCCAACATCCCTCACATGTACATGCATTCATCCTCATGCATCCACATATTACCGTATCCTTTTCTCCGTCCTTGGAGAAGCACCTACTTGAGCCAGGCCCTGCTTTCCATGCAGCCTGCCAGCGCCCAATTCCAACACTTCTAAAATGTCAGAACGCCAAAAGGACACGACGCCAAAACACATTCCTCCTTCTTCCTTTGAGAAAAGGAGGCCAAGTGTCCAGAATCCTGCTTTCCATTGAAGATCTGACACTCCCTACACAACACCATCTCTTTCCAGAGAGCACGGCAGGTGAACAACTCCGCTGTCTGTCCCTCTTTTTGGATTGTAATAAGGTCTCTTATAAAGCCATATTTCGCCGGTGTTGCAAAATTGTAAATGAATGATCGACGTCTTCCATCCTGAAACACATCCTGGCTCCATCTCAGTTTCCTGGCACATGTTGACTCTTCTCGATTGGTGTTAGCAAACGCAAGTCTTGTGTTGATGTCCTTCTTAACATTTCCGTAAGTTAAAAGAGCCCTTGTCTCTCACTAATGTAAGCACATGGTTTTTCCCCAAACGTTCATCAGTTAATCATTTGTGACAGTTCTTATTGCTGGACTCCATAAGTCTCCAGTCCCCAATGAGTATCAAGATTAGGAAAACAGGATGGGAACGAGGGATTTCTTTCCCTGTTCCTCCGCATGCCTTCCTAGAAGGGCCTTTCTGTCTCTACTCCTCTCTTCCTGTTTACTACCCTCTCCTCCCCCATTTGATTGATGTATTAATGTGATCTCTTTGAGGTATGAGGCAACTTCCTCTCTGTTGTTGTCTTGTTTGGGCCTAGGCTTTGACCACATCGTCAGCCTCCATTGTTGTGACTCAGCCTTTGTGTGACTCTGATGAGGATTCTGGGATGCAGTTTCAGGTTGGATGATGGGATTCAGGTTCAGGATGAGTTTCAAGATGACTCTGATGGGAATTATTTAATTATTTATTATTGAAACTTATATGCCGCCACTCCCCTAGGGCTTCAGGTGCAGGATGTCCCTGCTGTGGGAGATGAGGAGCAGGGAGGCTTTCCCACGGGAAGAAATGATGTTGTTACTGATGATGGTTTTCAGGTGCAAGAAGCAGAAAGGGAGAGTAGCTCCCAGCCTGATAACACTAACAAACCCTGTGGCCTTGAAAGCGATGACGAGGCCGCGTCTCTAGATCGGGCCAGTCGTTTGGAATTTCGGGAGTTTCGTAGTAGCCTCAGAATAGCAAATAAGAGGGAGGTCAAAGGGCAAAGAAATGCCTTCATGGTATTCTATTAAAACAGTCTGCTGAGAGGGAAATCTTTATCAAAGCAATTCCTCGCTTGAATCAAGAACTAAGTCTGCTTTCCTGCATTATCTTATAGCCTGGATGTATCCTCATTTCTGGGACTTTGGTTTCATTTTAAGGACCTTGCTTCATGCCTGATGTTTCCATGGATTTGTTCTTATAGCCTTGTTTTTGTAACCATCTTTTGGAACTGAATTTTTACCTTTTATGAACTATCTTTTCCTTATTTCCTAATAAACTACAAAAGACTACGATCTGTATGCATCCTGGCGTCTTTAGCAAGGTGAAGCTAACCTGAGGTGCGATATCCATTTTCTGTCTCTTCCGCCTTTTGTCTCCTCCCGTGAGGATGCATTCTTGCCATTCTAGGCAAGATGTATATTATTGATATCTTCACCTTTTGCCTTCCTTTGAATCGGAGATTTAGAAAGTTAGTTAGCTCCAAAACCCTTCCTATTTAGAATGTATTAGCTCTCATTCATTCATCTCTCATACAGTTTCATTCAAACCATACATGCTATTTTTCCTCATGACATAACAGGGAGCATGAATGAGCACCAGTGGGTGCCATTGGGGTCAGGGAGGCCAATCCGCTCTTCTCTTGTCTCCCCAACCGCAGCAGTTGCATCGAGGTCCCCAGCACGGGCTCCTCGGAGGCGGAGGAGGAGGAGGGCGGCCACGATGCCGATGCTGAGGTGGTGCTCTTTCGTCCGCTGCCCCCCGCGGCCCCTCCGCAGCCGGACTCCACCTGTGCCGACTCCCCCGGGCAAGGCCTGGTCTCCAGCTCCCTGGGAAGCCCTCCGCGCCAGCAGACCACCAAGGCAAGTCAGTGGGAGGGTGGGTCTGTTAATGTGAGATTTGTGTATTAGTAGTGTTTAAATGAAATTTGTGTCTGGCATGTATTGCATACTGATTGCATCATCCAGAGTAAAGAGTTAATGACTGAGAAGCTGTGTTGACCTTGATGTGTGGCTGGAACCTGGGGAGTGTCCAGATACAAGTGTGTTTGTCCATTACTGATTGCATCAGTTGAGATCTTGCTCTGTTCTGAGTTGTGTCTGCCTAGAGTGAAAGCCAAGTCCTGTGTTCGTCTGCAAATCTGTTTGTCTTGTACGGTAAAGCTTTGTATATATTTTTTACCATCGTCTGTAACGTCTCTTCGTTCTGTGCTCCATTGACAACATACAACTGCTGCTACGCTGCGAATTACTCTGACAGGGTCGGGTGGGGAGACAGAAGGTTACTTGCCAGCTGTCATAGGGGGGCTTGGAAAGACCACTCCCCAGGTCAGGTTTTCTCGGTGTTGGTTGAGGCACAGTGCCCAAATGTTTCTAGTCTGTTATTTCCCAATCAAACGAGAACAAGGAGATTAAAATACAATAGGTTGTTGTGAGTTTTCCGGACTGTTTGGCCATGTTCTAGAAACATTCTCTTGTGACGTTTTGCCCGCATCTATGGAAGGCATCCTCAGAGGTTGTGAGGTCTGTTGGAAACTAGGCCAGTGGGGTTTATTTATATGAGGGCTATCCAGAAAGTATATTACGTTTTGAAATTAAAAATGAAATAAGTATAGGAGAAAGCATCTACCATATGCAGTTGAAAACCAGACCAAAATACCACTTCTCAACATAGTCTCCATTGAAATCTAGGCACTTCTCATAGCGATAAAAGAGTTTGGAAAGTCCTTCCCCACCAAACTTTGCCGCTTCTGTTTTGCAAGTGCTTGCAAGGAAGGTTATGGCGACCGTTTTTTGGGACAGGAAAGGCGTGCTTCTTGCCAAACCTTAGATGAGCGATCCAGAACGAGAGTGGGGGAAAGTTGAGCACATGCACATGCGCAGCTGCGGAAAGGGACGCCTGTCTAGTTGAGGACGCAAGCCAAGTGGGAAGGTTTGGTAGGGAAGGACTTTCCAAACTCTTTTATCGCTATGATAAGTGCCTAGATTTCAATGGGGACAATGTTGAGAAGTGGTATTTGGGTCTGGCTTTCAACTGCATATGGTAAATGCTTTCTCCTATACTTAGTTCATTTTTAATTCCAAAACGTAATCTACTTTCTGGATAGCCCTCGTATATCTGGAATGATGTCCAGGGTAGGAGAAAGACCTCTGGTCTGTTGGAGGCAAGTGGGAATGTTTCGATGAATCACCTTGATTCGCATTGAGAAGCCTGCAGTTTTAAAGCCTGGCTGATTCTCGCCTGGGGGAATCCTTCGTTAGGAGGTGTTAACTGGCCCTGATTGATTCGCAATTGGACTACACAGAGAAGCCATGGAAATCCACAAGAACCAGGTGAAGAATTCCAACAGAAAGGAGGAAACCATGAAAATGAACACCATCTGGCTACCAATGTCAGTCTAAAATCTGGACAATAAGTAAGAAACAACGCTCAGAAAATGGGAATTCTGGGCAGGAAACAATCAGGGCCAGCTAACACCTCCCAACAAAGGATTCCCCCAGGCAGGAAGCAACCAGGCTTTGAAGCAGCAGGGCCATTCAGTACTAAACAAAATGATTATTTACAACATTCAAACTGGCCTCCAGCAGACAAGAGTTCTCCAACTCTAGAATCAGGACAGGTAACAATGAGGAAAATTATGAAAAGGCCATTCAATGCTAATCAAGGTGGCCAATTGAAACATTCACACTAGCCTCTTCAATGTAAATGTGCTTATGTATCCATTTAATAATAATAGAGTAAAATAATACATGTAATAATAATAATAATAATAATAATAATAATAATAATAATAATAAATACAGGAAAATAATACATGTAATAATAAGTAGAGTAAAATAGTAAATGTAATAATAAGATCAGAGTGAAATAAATAATAATAATAATAATAAAATGGAGTAAAATAAATGTAATAGTAGCAACAATAATAGAGAAAAATAAAAAATGTAATAATACCAATAATAATAGAGAAAAATAATAAATGTACCATATATTCTCGAGGCCCGGGCTGTGGCGCAGGCTGGTGAGCAGCCGGCTGCAGCCAGCTGCAACGAATCACTCTGACCAAGAGGTCATGAGTTTGAGGGCAGCTCGGAGCCTGCGTTTGTCTCTGTCTTTGTCCTGTGTTAAAAAAGCATTGAATGTTTGCCTTATATGTGTCATGTGATCCGCCCTGAGTCCCCTTCGGGGTGAGAAAGAAGGGCGGAGTATAAATACTTTAAGTGAATAAATAAACAAACAATATTTCCAAGTATAAGCTGATCCAAATACAAGCCAACCAGGACCCTCACCCAAGTATAAGCCGAGGGGGGCTTTTTCAGTCTTAAAAAAAGGGGCTGAAAAACTAGGCTTATACTCGAGTATATACAGCAGGGGTCCCCAAACATTTTAAACAGGGGGCCAGTTCACAATCCTTTGGACCGTTGGAGGGCCGGACTATAGATGGCCACTGAGCAATAATAATAATAATAATAATAATAATAATAATAATAATAATAAAGAGGGTTGGAAGAGACCCCTTGGACCATTGAGTCCAATCCCCTTCTGCCTTTGTGCATCGAAAGCACAAGCAAAGCACCTCTGACAGATGGCCTCCCAGTCTCAATGTCAATAATAATAATAATAATAATAATAATAATAATAATAATAATAATAATAATAATAGACCCTTGGGCCATTGAGTCCAACCCCTTTCTGCCTTTGTGCACAAAATGAACAAGCAAAGCACCCCTGACAGATGGCCTCCCAGTCTCAATGTTAATAATAATAATAATAATATAATTAATAATAATAATAATAATAATAATATAATTGTGGAAAAGAAAAAGGTTTGGATCATTGATGTTGCCATCCCAGGTGACAGTCGCATTGACAAAAAACAACAGGAAAAACTCAGCCGCTCTCAGGACCTCAAGATTGAACTTCAAAGACTCTGGCAGAAACCAGTACAGGTGGTCCCGGTGGTGATGGGCACATTGGGTGCCGTGCCAAAAGATCTCAGCCGGCATTTGGAAACAATAGACATTGACAAAATTACGATCTGCCAACTGCAAAAGGCCACCCTGCTGGGATCTGCACGCATCATCCGAAAATACATCACACAGACACTTGGGAAGTGTTTGACTTGTGATTTTGTGATACGAAATCCAGCATGTCTATCTTGTTTGCTGTGTCATAATAATAATAATAATAATAATAATAATAATAATAATAATAATAATAATAATAATAATAATATATCACACAGTCCTAGACACTTGGGAAGTGTTCAACTTGTGATTTTGTGATACGAAATCCAGCATATCTATCTTGTTTGCTGTGTCATACAATAATAATAATAATAATATACATCACACAGTCCTAGACACTTGGGAAGTGTTCGACTTGTGATTTTGTGATACGAAATCCAGCACGTCTATCTTGTTTGCTGTGTCATAATAATAATAATAATAATAATAATAATAATAATAATAATAATATATCACACAGTCCTAGACACTTGGGAAGTGTTCAACTTGTGATTTTGTGATACGAAATCCAGCATATCTATCTTGTTTGCTGTGTCATACAATAATAATAATAATAATATACATCACACAGTCCTAGACACTTGGGAAGTGTTCAACTTGTGATTTTGTGATACGAAATCCAGCATATCTATCTTGTTTGCTGTGTCATAATAATAATAATAATAATAATAATAATAATAATAATAATAATAATAATAATAATATATCACACAGTCCTAGACACTTGGGAAGTGTTCAACTTGTGATTTTGTGATACGAAATCCAGCATATCTATCTTGTTTGCTGTGTCATAATAATAATAATAATAATAATAATAATAATAATAATAATAATAATAATACATCACACAGTCCTAGACACTTGGGAAGTGTTCGACTTGTGGTTTTGTGATACGAAATCCAGCATGTCTATCTTGTTTGCTGTGTCATATAATAATAATAATAATAATAATAATAATAATAATATATCACACAGTCCTAGACACTTGGGAAGTGTTCAACTTGTGATTTTGTGATACGAAATCCAGCATATCTATCTTGTTTGCTGTGTCATAATAATAATAATAATAATAATAATAATAATAATAATAATAATAATACATCACACAGTCCTAGACACTTGGGAAGTGTTCGACTTGTGGTTTTGTGATACGAAATCCAGCATGTCTATCTTGTTTGCTGTGTCATATAATAATAATAATAATAATAATAATAATAATAATAATAATACATCACACAGTCCTAGACACTTGGGAAGTGTTCGACTTGTGGTTTTGTGAAACGAAATCCAGCATGTCTATCTTGTTTGCTGTGTCATAATAATAATAATAATAATAATAATAATAATAATAATAATAATACATCACACAGTCCTAGACACTTGGGAAGTGTTCGACTTGTGGTTTTGTGATACGAAATCCAGCATGTCTATCTTGTTTGCTGTGTCATATAATAATAATAATAATAATAATAATAATAATAATAATAATAATAATAATACATCACACAGTCCTAGACACTTGGGAAGTGTTCGACTTGTGGTTTTGTGATACGAAATCCAGCATGTCTATCTTGTTTGCTGTGTCATATAATAATAATAATAATAATAATAATAATAATGGTTGTAAGAGAAGAAGAGACCCCTTTGGGCCATTTAACCCAACCCCCTTCTGCCCTTGTGCCGTGGGGGCCGGATTAATGGCTTCGATGGGCCGCATCCGGCCCCCGGGCCTTAGTTTGGGGACCCCTGATATACAGTATATCAACCCCTTTACAGCAATCTGAGTTACATACAAACAAATAGCTAGTGGAGTCTTGGAGAAGGTTGCTATTTCCAACACTAGATCTCCCCCCCCCCCCCCCCCACCACAAATACCTACCAAGATAGTTACATGTGTACATACCAGGCATGGGCAAACTTGGGCCCTCCGGGTGTTTTGGACTTCAACTCCCACAACTCCTAACAGCCTACCGGCTGTTAGGAGTTGTGGGAGTTGAAGTCCAAAACACCCGGAGGGCCCAAGTTTGCCCACGCCTGGTACATACCTATTCTGGCATTTATGTATAGTCGGTTCCTGCTCTGCGCATGCTCTGATGCCTCCTCTCTATGTCTCTCTGTCTCTCTGCAGACGAGTGTGGCCACGCAGTGCGACCCGGAGGAAGTGATTGTCTTGTCGGACTCCGACTAGCCCTCCCCTCCCCTCCCCTCCCCTCCCCATGGGTGTCTGCAGTGTTGGGAGCGTGTTTTGGGGAGGGGGCTGTCCCCGGACCCCGTGGCTCGGCCCAAGGATTTTTCTATTATCCAGGTTTGCTTTTTTGGAAAGAGGGAGGGGGGGGAGGGAGGGAGGGGAGGGAGGAGCCTTTCAATTCTTCCCTTTTTTTAATTCATCCCCTTTGGGGGCTACTTTCTTTTCGTCTTTGTATATTTATGCTTTTGGTCTTTTCTTTCTTTGGAAATTGTGGGATTTGGGTTTTTTTTTTTTTTCCAAACAACAAACAAAAAAAACAGGATGGAATAAAGAATATTTTTGTGTACGGATGGTTTCTTGTGTGTGAGTTCGGGTGGGATTTCTCACCCCAAAATCCAACCTTTTCCTGCTTTCTGTAAACCACCTTCTCCTGCCAACCTAGCAGTTCGAAAACATGCCAATGTGAGTAGATCGATAGGTACCGCTCTGGCGGGAAGGTAACGGCGCTCCATGCAGTCATGCCAGTGGCCACATGACCTTGGAGGTGTCTACGGACAACACCGGCTCTTTGGCTTAGAAATGGAGATGAGCACCAACCCCCAGAGTGTGAGTAGATCAATAGGTACTGCTCTGGTGGGAAGGTAACAGTGCTCCATGCAGTCATGCCAGTGGCCACATGCCCTTGGAGGTGTCTATGGACAACGCCGGCTCTTCGGCTTAGAAATGGAGATGAGCACCAACCCCCAGAGTGTGAGTAGATCAATAGGTACCGCTCTGGCGGGAAGGTAACAGCGCTCCATGCAGTCATGCCAGTGGCCACCTGACCTTGGAGGTGTCTATGGACAACGCCGGCTCTTTGGCTTAGAAATGGAGATGAGCCCCAACCCCCAGAGTGTGAGTAGATCAATAGGTACCGCTCCGGCGGGAAGGTAACAGCGCTCCATGCAGTCATGCCAGTGGCCACCTGACCTTGGAGGTGTCTACGGACAACGCCGGCTCTTTGGCTTAGAAATGGAGATGAGCCCCAACCCCCAGAGTGTGAGTAGATCAATAGGTACCGCTCTGGCAGGAAGGTAACGGCGCTCCATGCAGTCATGCCAGTGGCCACATGACCTTGGAGGTGTCTACGGACAACACTGGCTCTTTGGCTTAGAAATGGAGATGAGCCCCAACCCCCAGAGTGTGAGTAGATCAATAGGTACCGCTCTGGCGGGAAGGTAACAGCGCTCCATGCAGTCATGCCAGTGGCCACATGACCTTGGAGGTGTCTACGGACAACGCCGGCTCTTTGGCTTAGAAATGGAGATGAGCCCCAACCCCCAGAGTCAAACATGACTGGACTTGATGATGATGATGATGATGATGATGATGATGATGACAACCTAACAGACGACAAGATCCAAGAGGAAATCTATGGCCGCAAGAATAACCTTTGCTCGATGGTGAAAACTAAAAGAAATCCCAACAAAAGATCTCTGGCTAGAAAAAAAATTAATGAAATTTATGATATGGACAAAATTAACTTATTTAATGAAAGTAAACAGAGGCAAACCAATAAGAAAAACAGATTTTTGGAAGACTACAAAAAGAAAGCAAAGGATTAGAAAATAAAAGAAAGGAGCACCTGAGAACAGAAAGTCAAGAAGAGACCAAGAAACAAGAAACAAATGATACAACGAAGCATGACACTGCATGATACTTCACTTTATTTCTTAGTCACTCTCCACCGAGCGACTTACAATTTAAAATATTATTTTAATAAAATATCATACAACAAAGGATGACACTGCAAAGAGTATGAGAAAACGGAGGACCACCAAGACTTTTATTCCTAACCTACCCGACTTTCCCGCAGCTTTCCCTCGCCTTCTTCCCCCCTTTTTTCTTTCTTTTCTCTCTTTTCCTTTTCTTCCTCTCTGCTGCTCTCCAAGTTCTCCACTTTCACATTTTATTCATGTATACCCAAGAAAATTCAATAAAAATCTATTTTAAAAAAAATAACTTTAGATATGCAGATGATACCACTCTGATGGAAGCTGGAAGTGAGGAGGAGCTGAGGAGCCTCATCACCAAGGTGAAAGGAAGAAGAAAGTACAAAAGCCGGGCTTCAGTTAATAATAATAATAATAATAATAATAAAATCACGATCTGCCAACTGCAAAAGGCCACCCTACTGGGATCTGCGCGCATCATCCGAAAATACATCACACAGTCCTAGACATTTGGGAAGTGTTCGACTTGTGGTTTTGTGATATGAAATCCAGCATATCTATCTTGTTTGCTGTGTCATAATAAAATAATAATAATAATAATAATACATCACACAGTCCTAGACACTTGGGAAGTGTTCGACTTGTGGTTTTGTGAAACGAAATCCAGCATATCTATCTTGTTTGCTGTGTCATAATATAATAATAATAATAATATATAATAATATATTATAATAATAATATAATGATAATAATATAATGATAATAATAATACAATAATAATAATAATATACATCACACAGTCCTAGACACTTGGGAAGTGTTCGACTTGTGATTTTGTGATACGAAATCCAGCATATCTATCTTGTTTGCTGTGTCATAATATAATAATAATAATAATAATAATATATAATAATAATATAGTGATAATAATAATAATATAATAATAATAATATACATCACACAGTCCTAGACACTTGGGAAGTGTTCGACTTGTGATTTTGTGATACGAAATCCAGCATAACTATCTTGTTTGCTGTGTTATAATATAATAATAATAATATATAATAATAATATAGTGATAATAATAATATAATAATAATAATAATATACATCACACAGTCCTAGACACTTGGGAAGTGTTCGACTTGTGATTTTGTGATACGAAATCCAGCATATCTATCTTGTTTGCTGTGTCATAATATAATAATAATAATAATAATATATAATAATAATATAGTGATAATAATAATAATATACATCACACAGTCCTAGACACTTGGGAAGTGTTCGACTTGTGATTTTGTGATATGAAATCCAGCATATCTATCTTGTTTGCTGTGTCATAATATAATAATAATAATAATAATAATATATAATAATAATATAGTGATAATAATAATAATATACATCACACAGTCCTAGACACTTGGGAAGTGTTCGACTTGTGATTTTGTGATACGAAATCCAGCATATCTATCTTGTTTGCTGTGTCATAATATAATAATAATAATAATAATATATAATAATAATATAGTGATAATAATAATAATATACATCACACAGTCCTAGACACTTGGGAAGTGTTCGACTTGTGATTTTGTGATACGAAATCCAGCATATCTATCTTGTTTGCTGTGTCATAATATAATAATAATAATAATAATAATAATATATAATAATAATATAGTGATAATAATAATATAATAATAATAATAATATACATCACACAGTCCTAGACACTTGGGAAGTGTTCGACTTGTGATTTTGTGATACAAAATCCAGCATATCTATCTTGTTTGCTGTGTCATAATATAATATATAATAATAATATAGTGATAATAATAATACAATAATAATAATAATAATATACATCACACAGTCCTAGACACTTGGGAAGTGTTCGACTTGTGATTTTGTGATATGAAATCCAGCATGTCTATCTTGTTTGCTGTGTCATAATATAATAATAATAATAATAATAATAATAATAATAATATATAATAATAATAATAATATATAATAATAATAATATAGTGATAATAATAATAATACAATAATAATAATAATAATATACATCACACAGTCCTAGACACTTGGGAAGTGTTCGACTTGTGATTTTGTGATACGAAATCCAGCATATCTATCTTGTTTGCTGTGTTATAATAAAATAATAATAACTTTATTTTTGTACCCCGCCTCCATCTCCCCGAAGGGACTCGGGGCGGCTTACATGGGGACGAGCCCAATCAATATAGTTAAAATATAAAATATGAACATGCTAAGTACACACATGGTACACAGAAGTGCATAAATAATAACATCAGCATCAGAAGGCTATTTGAGGGGGGATAATGGTTTTTGTCTCATACTAAAAACACACATGGTGCACACATGATACAAAGAAGTGCGTCAACAATAACATCAATGTCAGAAGGCCATTTGGGAGGGGGATAATGGTTTGTGTCTCACACTAACAACACACATGGTACATAGAAGTGCATCAACAATAACATTAGTATCGGAAGGCCATTTAAGGGATAATGGTTTTTGTTAAACATCAAGGAAACTAAGATGATGGCAACCAGGCAGATTGATGACTGGCAAATAGAGGGGGAAAATGCGGAGACAGGGACAGGCTTTGTATTTCCAGGTGCCCAGATTCTTCAGCCAGGAAATCCGAAGACGTTTCCTTCTTGGGAGGAGAGCGAGGACCAAGCTCGATGATAAAAGAGTGAAGAGCAGAGACATCACACTGGCAATCACATCCTGGCTGGTGAGAGAAGCCAGAGGGGTTTGGCCGAGGGGGTGAAGGTGGTGGTGAAGGCCGCCCTTAGGGACGGCATTTTTCCAGCGAGCTTCAAATTGGCTGTGATAAAACCGCTGTTGAAAAAGCCATCACTGGACCCCACTCAATTGGATAACTATCGGCCGATTTCCAATCTCCCCTTTTTGGGCAAGGTCGTGGAACGGGTGGTGGCAGCGCAACTCCAGACATTCTTGGTAGATGCTGATATTCTAGATCCGGCACAGTCTGGCTTCAGGCCGGGGCATGGTACCGAGACAGCCTTGGTCGCCTTAGTTGACGATCTTCGCCGGGAACTGGACAAGGGGAGTGTGTCCTTGCTGGTTCTGCTGGACCTCTCAGCGGCCTTCGATACCGTTGACCACGGTATCCTTCTGGGACGACTTGCCGGGTTGGGCATTGGAGGCACTGTTCTGCAGTGGCTCTGGTCCTTCCTGGAGGGACGATCCCAGATGGTGTCACTGGGGGACACCTGCTCGGCTCCACAGCCATTGTCCTGTGGGGTCCCGCAGGGGTCGATATTGTCCCCCATGTTGTTTAACATCTACATGAAGCCGCTGGGAGAGATCATCCAGAGTTTCGGGGTAAGATGTCATCTGTACGCAGATGATGTCCAGCTCTGTCACTCCTTCCCACCTGTCACTCAGGAGGCTGTCCAGGTCCTGAACTGGTTTCTGGCCGCTGTGTCGGACTGGATGAGGGCCAATAAATTGAAATTGAATCCAGACAAGATGGAGGTCCTCTTGGTTAGTCGCAAGGCTGAACAGGGAATAGGGTTACAGCCTGTGCTGGATGGGGTCACAATCCCCCTGAAGACGCAGGTGCGCAGTCTGGGGGTGATCCTGGACTCATCGCTGAGCCTGGAGCCCCAGGTCTCGGCAGTGGCTAGGGGAGCCTTCGCACGGTTAAAACTTGTGTGCCAGCTGCGCCCGTACCTTGGGAAGCCGGACTTGGCCACGGTGGTCCACGCTCTTGTTACATCCCGTTTAGACTACTGCAACGCACTCTACGTGGGGCTGCCTTTGAAGACTGCTTGGCAGCTTCAATTAGTCCAACGGGAGGGAGGCTGCCAGGGTAATAACTGGGGCGGCGTTCAGGGAGCGTACTACTCCTCTGTTACGCCAGCTCCACTGGCTGCCGATTAGCTACCGAGCACAATTCAAGGTGCTGGCTTTAGCCTATAAAGCTCTAAACGGTTCCGGCCCAGCTTATCTGTCCGAACGTGTCTCCCGCTACGACCCACCTCGAAGCTTAAGATCGTCAGATGAGGCCCTGCTTGCGGTCCCGTCGGCCTCACAGGTGCGTCTGGCAGGGACGAGAGACGGGGCCTTTTCAGTGGTGGCTCCCCGCCTATGGAACGCCCTCCCCATTGAAGTCAGGCAGGCTCCCTCCCTCCTGTCTTTCCGAAAGAGGACAAAAACGTGGTTATGGGACCAGGCATTTGAGCATGAGTAGCAGCAAAAATGAGATAAGAATATATGACCTACTGACAGACCCCACAGGAACATGGAAAGCGCCTTAAATGTATATTTAAATGTATAATTATGTCTATTTTAATGGATATTCTTAATTTTATTGTAATTTTTAATCTTGATGGATTTTTAAATTTGATGACAACTGTTTTTAATGTGTATGGTTATACGGTAAGCCGCCCTGAGTCCCCTGATGGGTGAGAAGGGCGGGGTAGAAGTGATGTAATAATAATAAATAAATAAATGAAACCAATGATATTCCCTATAGTAACCTATGGCTGCGAGACAGAGCTGGACCATAAGGAAGACTGAGCAAAGGAAGGAAGAGAGACACTTTTGAACTTTGGTGCTGGAGGAAAATGCTGAGAGTGCCTTGGACTGCAAGAAAACCCAATATTATTATTAAAACCCAACCAGTCCATCCTCCAGGAAATAATGCCCAGCTGCGTTCCCAGTGCTGAGGAGCCACCAAGTCACTCTTTTCCACTGACATTGTGGTTACAGCGAGCACCATTTATTTATTTATTTATTTATTTATTTATTTATTTACAGTATTTATATTCCGCCCTTCTTTCTCACCCCGAAGGGGACTCAGGGCGGATCACATTGCACACATAATAAGGCAAACATTCAATGCCTTTTAACATAGAACAGAGACAAGACGCAGGCACCGGGCTGGCCTCGAACTCATGACGTAGAGAAAGGTTGCCCTGTTACACACAGTATATAATAGAATCGAAGTAGCCAACGTATAATCACCAAGGCACATATATAAACTATTTTACAGCATTATATAAACTATTTCACAGCATTATAGCAAACGTAGCATTCATGTTTATATATTGCCAAAATAAAGGAGTTCATAAACTGAGGTTAAAACTCAGTATTCAGTGTTGTCTTGAAGCTTGGTAGAAAAAGCATCTCAATGGATGATCTTTATAAATGAGGGTTGTGCCCTTTAAACAAATTATCAAAGTCCCAAGCAAGAAAGAGTCTTCAGAATGTACATTCAAAGAAAGCAACAGCAAAAAGCAACAAGGGTTCCCGGGGTATTCTATGTCCTTGTTTCAGGATGGGTGTCCCTTCTTCAGGTTTAGTTGCTTCTTGTATAGTCTTCTGAAGATTATTACAAACTGTATTATAAGGAGACAATATAATAGATTTGCTGTTACCAGCACCCAGTAGCAGGAAACAAAATTTAAGGATATTTGCTAAAAAACTTACTTTCACTTTTCTAGGTAGTGGCTCTGCTGTAATTCCAGCTCAGGATAGCAATTTTTCTTTTTCCGAGAGCGAGCAAATTGACTGATAAGGGCTACTCCCTTTTAAGGATTGTGAGCTAATTGCAAAGCTAATTCACAGGTAACAAGAGAGATCTAATTTATCATTCAGACCATGTGGATGCATAGTTTGTAATTTGGAAATCCAGAAAGCTTCTCTCTGGAGTAGAACCCTTTTAACATCACCATGAGGTTTTATGGTGATCTTTTCTAAGGCACAAAAAGTAATAAAGCTGGTATATGAGTGGGCTTTCTCTAAAAAATGAGAACTCATGACCTCTTGGTCAGAGTGATTTGTTGATATGTTGCAGCTGGCTTGCTTTCCAGCCTGCGCCACAGACCAACCCCTGCCAACGTCCTTCCCAAACACTACGAACCACCACCCAAGCAATGCTTTCGTTTGGGGACAATTTCATAATAGATTTTGCATTTCCCTCCACCACAGGCAGGCATCCCAGGGTTCTCCATTGTGTGGAATTTGCATGACCCCGCCCACTGCCTTTCCCTTTCAAATCTGTCTCCATAACAAACAGAGCAAAACTACACTTCCTGGCGGAGTTTGGGGATTGACTCCACGGGGTGGAAGTTGTAGTGAAAGGGGTGATTTGGGAGTCCCCCCCAATCACATACAAACCCCGGGTTGCCAAGCCGCTATGAGCACACTCGGAGACCAAAGAGTTGAGGACAAAACACCTTTTATTAGGTAGCTACCGACAGACAAAGCAACACAGGCAGTGATGCTGGCAAAAATTGTCTGCCCCGAACGAATCTGCTCGGGGTCTTTTATACCCATCTTGTTTATTACATTTCAGTTCTTTGGAAAAACCACAGCACGGTTTGTGGTGAGCAGGCACATCCTGACTTGTAAACAACTCCAGGATGTAGCCCACCACAAACTGTAGAACATTTCAACAGGTTAAGCGAAAGTACATGCATTGCATACATTTCTCAGAATCGGCTTAACCACAACTGATTCTTGCTAAACATACAGGACACATGCTATCTTGTGACATGACATCAAGTTGCAAATTTTATCTTTATTTCTGAAGAGAGACTGATCTTCTAGTTTCAAGCAGACAGGCATTCTAAAATGGAGTCACTTTGGTTCAGTGATCCCTTCAGTAGTTCACCCTGCATCAAGTCAGAGCCCTGTGACTCCTTCTGGGGAATGGAGAGGCGTTGTCGTTCACCTGCACCCAGAACCCTATGAACCCAAATGATGGGTCTGGACCAAACTTGCCATGCAGACCCGAAATGCCCAGATTTGAATACTGGTGGGTTTGGAGGGGAATTGGCCTGGGCATTTGGGAGTAGTAGGTATGGGATTTATAGTTCACCTACAATGGAACCCTACTCATGATGGACCAGGACCAAACTTGGCACACAGAACCCTCATGCAACATATTGGACAAGTTTGGAGAAAAGGGGAGTTATAGTTCACCTGCATCCAGACAAACAGTGACGCCCACCGACAATGGACCGGGACCAAACTGGGCACAGAAAAGCCTCAAGACCAGGGGTCCCCAAACTAAGGCCCGGGGGCCGGATGCGGCCCTCCGAGGTCATTGACCTGGCCCCCGCCCTCAGTTTTATAATATAATATATTGTATATACATATAATATTGATAATAATATTATAATGTAATTCAATATAACACTAATAATAATACCATATAATATTAATTATGTATTCTATATTACATATAATATTACTAATAATATTACAGTATAGTGGTATAGTTCAATATAGTAATATATAATGCTAATATTGTGCTATGCTAATAATATAATATGTTGTATGTACATATAATATTGATAATAATATTATAATGTAAAGCAATATAACTCTCATAATAATACCATATAATAATATTAATTATATATTCTACATTACATATAATATTACTAATAATATTACAGTATAGTGGTATAGTTCAATATAGTAATATATAATGCTAATATTGTGCTATGCTAATAATATAATATGTTGTATGTACATATAATATTGATAATAATATTATAATGTAATTCAATATAACACTAATAATAATACCACATAATAATATTAATTATATGTTATATATTACATATAATATTACAGTATAGTGGTATAGTTCAATATAGTAATATATAATGCTAATATTGTGCTATGCTAATAATATAATATGTTGTATGTACATATAATATTGATAATAATATTATAATGTAAAGCAATATAACTCTCATAATAATACCATATAATAATGTTAATTATATATTCTACATTACATATAATATTACTAATAATATTACAGTATAGTGGTATAGTTCAATACAGTAATATATAATGCTAATATTGTGCTATGCTAATAATATAATATGTTGTATGTACATATAATATTGATAATAATATTATAATGTAATTCAATATAACACTAATAATAATACCACATAATAATATTAATTATATGTTATATATTACATATAATATTACAGTATAGTGGTATAGTTCAATATAGTAATATATAATGCTAATATTGTGCTATGCTAATAATATAATATGTTGTATGTACATATAATATTGATAATAATATTATAATGTAAAGCAATATAACTCTCATAATAATACCATATAATAATATTAATTATATATTCTACATTACATATAATATTACTAATAATATTACAGTATAGTGGTATAGTTCAATATAGTAATATATAATGCTAATATTGTGCTATGCTAATAATATAATATGTTGTATGTACATATAATATTGATAATAATATTATAATGTAAAGCAATATAACTCTCATAATAATACCATATAATAATATTAATTATATATTCTACATTACATATAATATTACTAATAATATTACAGTATAGTGGTATAGTTCAATATAGTAATATATAATGCTAATATTGTGCTATGCTAATAATATAATATGTTGTATGTACATATAATATTGATAATAATATTATAATGTAATACAATATAACACTAATAATAATACCATATAATAATATTAATTATATGTTATATATTACATATAATATTACTAATAATATTACAGTATAGTGGTATAGTTCAATATAGTAATATATAATGCTAATATTGTGCTATGCTAATAATATAATATATTGTATGTACATATAATATTGATAATAATATTATAATGTAATCCAATCTAACACTAATAATAATACCATATAATAATATTAATTATATATTCTATATTACATATAATATTGCTAATAATATTACAGTATAGTGGTATAGTTCAATAAAGTAATATATAATGCTAATATTGTGCTATGCTAATAATATAATATATTGTATGTACATATAATTTGTAAGCCACTCTGAGTCCCCTTTGGGGTGAGAAGGGTGTGATACAAATGTAGTAAATAAATAAATATTAAATGAATAAATTTTAGACTTACGCTCGCCCAAAGTCTGAAAGGCACACAACAACAACAACAACAACAACAACAACAATCCTAATTAACTTGACTATCTCATTGGTCAGAAGCAGGATCACACTTCCCATTGAAATCTTGATAATTGTATGTTGGTTAACATTGTTTTTATTTTTAAATATTGTATTGTTCTTTCATTGTTCTTCTTGTTGCAGTTGTTATTTTTGCACTACAAATAAGACATGTGTGCAGTGTGCATCGGAATTTGTTTGTATTTTTTTTTCCAAATGATAATCCGGCCCCTCAACAGTCTGAAGGATTGTGGACTGGCCCTCGGCTTAAAAAGTTTGAGGACCCCTGGTCTGGACCAAACTTGCCATGCAGACCCGATAGGCCCAGATTTGAATACTGGTGGGTTTGGAGGGGAATTGGCCTGGGCATTTGGGAGGAGTAGGTATGGGATGTATAGTTCACCTACAATGGAACCCTACTCATGATGGACCAGGACCAAACTTGGCACACAGAACCCTCATGCAACATATTGGACAAGTTTGGGAAAAGGGGACTTATAGTTCACCTGCATCCAGACAAACAGGGACGCCCACCGACAATGGACCGGGACCAAACTGGGCACAGAAAAGCCTCAAGACCAGGGGTCCCCAAACGTTTTAAAGAGGGGGCCAGTTCACGGTCCCTCAGATCGTTGGAGGGCCGGACTATAGTTGGAAAAAAGAAAACTATAAACAGATTCCTATGCACACTGCACATCTCTTATTTTGAAGTTAAAAAATGCCAAACGGGAACAAATACAGCCTCAATGTTAATAACTGAAGGGGTCACTGAACCAGAGTGACTCCATTTTAGAATGCCTGTCTGCTTGAAACCAGAGATCAGTCTCTCCTTCAGAAATGATCTTAAAATTTGCAGCTTGCTGTCTTGCGACAAGATAGCATGTGTCCTGTATGTTTAGCAAGAATCAGTTGTGGTTAGCCGATTCTGAGAAATGTATGAAATACATGTACCTTTGCCTAACCTGTTGAAATGTTCTACAGTTTGTGGTGAGCTACATCCTGGAGTTGTTTACAAGTCAGGATGTGCCTGCCCACCACAAACCGTGCTGGTGGTTTTTCCAGTAAAACCCAGTCCAGAATGAGGAACTAGAAATGTGATAAACAAGTAGGGTATATAAGACCCCGAGCAGATTCATTCGGGGCAGACAATTTTTGCCAGCTTCACTGCCGTGTCGCTGTTGTCTGTCGGTAGCTACCTAAAATAAAGGTGTTTGTCCTCAACTTTATTGGTCTCCGAGTGGTGCTCATAACGGCTTGGCAAACCCGGGGTTTCATGTGATTGGGGTACTCCCAAATCACCCCTTTCATTAACAATCATAATAAAATAATAAAGAAGGTTAGAAGAGACCCCATTTAGTCCAACCCTCTTCTACCTTTGTGCACCAGAAGCACAAGCAAAGCACCCCTGACAGATGGCCACCCAGCCTCAATGTTGTTAATAATAATAATAATAGTAATAATCTTGTTTGCTCTGTCATAATAAATAATAATACATCACACAGCCCCAAATGCTTGGGAACTTGTGATTTTATGATACAAAATCCAGCATATACAGTAGAGTCTCACTTATCCAACATAAATGGGCCGGCAGAATGTTGGATAAGCAAATATGTTGGATAATAAGGAGGCATTAAGAAAAAGCCTATTAAACATCAAATTAGGTTATGATTTTACAAATGAAGCACCAAAGCATCATGTTATACAACAAATTTGACAGAAAAAGTAGTTTAATACGCAGTAATGTTATGTAGTAATTACTGTATTTACGAATTTAGCACCAAAATATCACGATGTATTGAAAACATTGACTACAAAAATGTGTTGGATAATCCAGAACGTTGGATAAACGAGTGTTGGATAAGTGAGACTCTACTGTATATCGTGTTTGCTGTGTTTGCTTGTTTGCATATATACTGTGTCTTTGTGTCAATAATAATAATAATAATAAAGAGGATTAGAAGAGACCCCTTGCGCCATTTAGTCCAGCCCCTTTCTGCCTTTTTGCACCAAAAGCACTAGCAAAGCACACCCCCCCCCTTGCCTGCCATAGATGTGGGCGAAACGTCAGGAGAGAATGCTTCTGGCCACACAGCCCGAAAGACAATGGCAGGTTCATTTCCAAGCTGCCTGCGTCATTCATCCTCATTTGCATAGGAGCGCGAAGCCCCGCCTCTTGGCCCAGGCGGCCTCTTGGCCGTATGCAAATGAGGCCCCTTGCGTCACGGCCCCGGAGCCCCGCCTCCTTTCCCCGCCGCGCATGCGCCGTGGGCAGGCGCGCAGGAGGCGGGCCGAGAGGAGGCGCCTTAAAGGGGAGGCGGCGGGGCTGAGGCGGTCCCGTCCGCGGCGAGGGGCGGCGGCGGCGCCTGCGCCTTTAAGCCTGCCGCCGAGGAGGAAGGAAGGACGGAGAGCGAGCCCAGGAGAGAGAGAGGCCGAGGCGGGCGGGCAGGTAGGCCGCGGGGCGCGCGGAGCATCACGGGAGGGCCTGCAGGGGGCAGAGGCGCTCGGCCTGTCACTGTTACTGTTCTATTATTATTATTATTATTATTATTATTATTATTATTATTATTATTATTATTATTATTATTATTTATTACGGTTCCTGTTATGATATTGAGAACAGCCTATATTACAATGACCTGAGATTATCTTATTATGTTCCAGTAGCATTCTCTCCTGACGTTTCGCCTGCACCCATGGCAGGCATCCTCAGAGGTTGTGAGGTCTGTTGGGAACGAGGCCAGTGGAGTGTATATGTATATGTATATATACATAAATGATGTTCAGGGTGGGAGAAAGAACTCTTGTCCTGGCACTGAATGGCCTTGCAGCTTCAAAGCCTGGCTGCTTCCTGCCTGCCTGCCTCCCTGCCTTTGTTGGGAGGAGGTGTTAGCTGGCCCTGATTGTTTCCTGAACTGGAATTCCCCTGTCTTCTCAGTGTTGCTGTTAATTTACGGCAGGAAGCAGCCAGGCTTGGAAGCTGCAAGGCCATTCAGTGCTAATCAAGGTGGCCAGTGGGGGGAGAAATCCTTTGTTGGGAGGAGGTGTTAGCTGGCCCTGGTTGTTTCCTGACTGGAATTCCCCTGTCTTCTGAGCGTTGCTGTTAATTTACGGCAGGAAGCAGCCAAGCTTTGTAGCTGCAAGGCCATTCAGTGCTAATCAAGGTGGCCAGTGGGGGGAGAAATCCTTTGTTGGGAGGAGGTGTTAGCTGGCCCTGGTTGTTTCCTGACTGGAATTCCCCTGTCTTCTGAGCGTTGCTGTTAATTTACGGCAGGAAGCAGCCAAGCTTTGTAGCTGCAAGGCCATTCAGTGCTAATCAAGGTGGCCAGTGGGGGGAGAAATCCTTTGTTGGGAGGAGGTGTTAGCTGGCCCTGGTTGTTTCCTGACTGGAATTCCCCTGTCTTCTGAGCGTTGCTGTTAATTTACGGCAGGAAGCAGCCAGGCTTTGTAGCTGCAAGGCCATTCAGTGCTAATCAAGGTGGCCAGTGGGGGGAGAAATCCTTTGTTGGGAGGAGGTGTTAGCTGGCCCTGGTTGTTTCCTGACTGGAATTCCCCTGTCTTCTGAGCGTTGCTGTTAATTTACGGCAGGAAGCAGCCAAGCTTTGTAGCTGCAAGGCCATTCAGTGCTAATCAAGGTGGCCAGTGGGGGGAGAAATCCTTTGTTGGGAGGAGGTGTTTGCTGGCCCTGGTTGTTTCCTGACTGGAATTCCCCTGTCTTCTGAGCGTTGCTGTTAATTTACGGCAGGAAGCAGCCAAGCTTTGTAGCTGCAAGGCCATTCAGTGCTAATCAAGGTGGCCAGTGGGGGGAGAAATCCTTTGTTGGGAGGAGGTGTTAGCTGGCCCTGGTTGTTTCCTGACTGGAATTCCCCTGTCTTCTGAGCGTTGCTGTTAATTTACGGCAGGAAGCAGCCAAGCTTTGTAGCTGCAAGGCCATTCAGTGCTAATCAAGGTGGCCAGTGGGGGGAGAAATCCTTTGTTGGGAGGAGGTGTTAGCTGGCCCTGGTTGTTTCCTGACTGGAATTCCCCTGTCTTCTGAGCGTTGCTGTTAATTTACGGCAGGAAGCAGCCAGGCTTTGTAGCTGCAAGGCCATTCAGTGCTAATCAAGGTGGCCAGTGGGGGGAGAAATCCTTTGTTGGGAGGAGGTGTTAGCTGGCCCTGGTTGTTTCCTGACTGGAATTCCCCTGTCTTCTGAGCGTTGCTGTTAATTTACGGCAGGAAGCAGCCAAGCTTTGTAGCTGCAAGGCCATTCAGTGCTAATCAAGGTGGCCAGTGGGGGGAGAAATCCTTTGTTGGGAGGAGGTGTTAGCTGGCCCTGGTTGTTTCCTGACTGGAATTCCCCTGTCTTCTGAGCGTTGCTGTTAATTTACGGCAGGAAGCAGCCAGGCTTTGTAGCTGCAAGGCCATTCAGTGCTAATCAAGGTGGCCAGTGGGGGGAGAAATCCTTTGTTGGGAGGAGGTGTTAGCTGGCCCTGGTTGTTTCCTGACTGGAATTCCCCTGTCTTCTGAGCGTTGCTGTTAATTTACGGCAGGAAGCAGCCAAGCTTTGTAGCTGCAAGGCCATTCAGTGCTAATCAAGGTGGCCAGTGGGGGGAGAAATCCTTTGTTGGGAGGAGGTGTTAGCTGGCCCTGGTTGTTTCCTGACTGGAATTCCCCTGTCTTCTGAGCGTTGCTGTTAATTTACGGCAGGAAGCAGCCAAGCTTTGTAGCTGCAAGGCCATTCAGTGCTAATCAAGGTGGCCAGTGGGGGGAGAAATCCTTTGTTGGGAGGAGGTGTTAGCTGGCCCTGGTTGTTTCCTGACTGGAATTCCCCTGTCTTCTGAGCGTTGCTGTTAATTTACGGCAGGAAGCAGCCAGGCTTTGTAGCTGCAAGGCCATTCAGTGCTAATCAAGGTGGCCAGTGGGGGGAGAAATCCTTTGTTGGGAGGAGGTGTTAGCTGGCCCTGGTTGTTTCCTGACTGGAATTCCCCTGTCTTCTGAGCGTTGCTGTTAATTTACGGCAGGAAGCAGCCAAGCTTTGTAGCTGCAAGGCCATTCAGTGCTAATCAAGGTGGCCAGTGGGGGGAGAAATCCTTTGTTGGGAGGAGGTGTTAGCTGGCCCTGGTTGTTTCCTGACTGGAATTCCCCTGTCTTCTGAGCGTTGCTGTTAATTTACGGCAGGAAGCAGCCAGGCTTTGTAGCTGCAAGGCCATTCAGTGCTAATCAAGGTGGCCAGTGGGGGGAGAAATCCTTTGTTGGGAGGAGGTGTTAGCTGGCCCTGGTTGTTTCCTGACTGGAATTCCCCTGTCTTCTGAGCGTTGCTGTTAATTTACGGCAGGAAGCAGCCAGGCTTTGGAGCTGCAAGGCCATTCAGTGCTAATCAAAGTGATTCATTGCAACATTCACACCTGCCTCCAACAGACGAGAGTTTGTTCTTTCTGCCAACCTGGACATCATTCCACAATAATAATAATAATAATAATAATAATAATAATAATAATAATAATAATAATAAGTGTCCTAGAAACTAATAACAATAATAATAATATATTATATAAAATATAACATTATTATTATTAGTGTCGAGGACACTTATTATTTTTATTTTTATTATTAGTGTCTAGGACACTTATTATTATATTATATATTATATATTATTATTATTAGTGTCTAGGACACTTATTATTAAGTGTCCTAGACACTAATAATAATAATAATAATAATAATAATAATAATAATAATAATAATATATGATAATACAATAATAATAAGTGTCCTAGACACTTGGGAAGTGTCCGACATGTGATCCATCCAATACAACAGCCAGCAGAGTGTCTGCTGTGGACTCATCTTGTGTTTCAAGTAATAATAATAATAATAATAAATCTTTATTTATATCCCACTTTTCTCCCCCACGGGACCCAAAGCAGCTTACCACATATTAAAATCACGTAAACAACAATGAGAGTACATCAATAATATAAGCATAATAGGATAAGAGGTATAAAAGGTCAAGGTTTTGCCCTCGGACACGACTGGACTTAACGTCAGGGATATAAATAAAGATTTATTATTATTACTAGCTGTGCCCGGCCACGCGTTGCTGTGGCTGATGGGAATCCTTTGTTGGCCAGGTGGAATAGCAGTGAATAGCCTTGCAGTCTCAAAGTCTGGCCGTTTTCTGGAGTAGCTGGAGCTTTTTGTTGTATGAACGTAGAGGCATGGATGAGGGGTTGTGCTGCCAAGTTTAGTGTTTCTGGGATGTGTAGTTTTGTTGTTTTGTCCTAGGCCAAAATTTCATTACCCTTTTATATATATAGATTATTATTATTATTATTATTATTATTATTATTATTATTATTATTATTATTAGATTGGTGCTCATCTCCATTTCTAAGCCCAAGAGCCGGTGTTGTCCATAGACACCTCCAAGGTCATGTGACCATAGGCATGGCTGCAGGGAGCGCCGTTACCTTCCCCCTGGAGCAGTACCTATTGATCTACTCACATTTGCATGTTTTCGAAAAACAACTACAGTGTACATTCAAGTTCACGAGGCATAAACCCCACTTGGCTAGTCTTCTAAAGTGTTGTACTTTGGGTTGTTGTATGTCTTTCGGGCTGTGTGGCCATGTTCCAGAAGCATTCTCTCCTGACATTTCGCCCACATCTATGGCAGGCATCCTCAGAGGTTGTGAGGCATGGAGAGACTAGGCAAGGAAGGTTAATATATATACTATTGATAAGGACAAAGGACTCTTGTCACAGACTCTCCACGGATATATATTAACCTTCCTTGCCTAGTCTCTCCATGCCTCACAACCTCTGAGGATGCCTGCCATAGATGTGGGTGAAACGTCAGGAGAGAATGCTTCTGGAACATGGCCACACAGCCCGAAAGACATACAACAACCCTGTGATCCCGGCCATGAAAGCCTTCGACAACACATTGTTGCACTTTATTGATTGTCCTAATTTTATAGTTTTTTAAAATACTTTAAAGTCCAGATTGTGTTCATTTTCATGGCTTCCTCCTTCCTGTTGAGATTGTCCACCTGCTTCTTGTGGATTTTGATGGCTTCTCTGTGTAGTTGGTTGTGAAACAATCAGGGACGGCTAACACCTCCTAACACAGGATTCCCCCCCAGGCAGGAATCAGACAGTGGTCCAGCCTCAAGTGCTCTGATCTGGATGGCTTCTCTGGTTGAGTTACCCTGCAGTGACTTTCCTGTTCCTTGATTCATGTCTGCGTGTGGTGGTCCCTCTGTAGACTTCTTCTCCACAGCTTCATGGTGTACGGTAGACTCCTGCAGAGGGGAGAGGATCCCTCTTGTCCTTTGATGAACGGAGCATTCCTTGGGTTTTCGTGGTGGGTCTGGAGATAGTTCCTTCATCAGTCAGTGGTTCCCTTGCAACATTCCCACTTGCCTCCAACAGAACAAGAGTTCTTTCTTTCTTTCTTTCTTCCTTCCTTCCTCCCACCCAGGACATTATTCCACAGGGATAGATATAACACTGGCCTTGTTTCCAACAGACCTCACAACCTCTGAGGATGCCTGCCACAGATGTGGGTGAAACGTCAGGAGGGAGTGCTTCTGGAACATGGCCAGGCAGCCCGGAAAACTCACAGCAACCCCATAAGACTCTAGTAATATAACTTAATAATGTAATAGCAATATAATAATTGTAATATAATAGCAATATAATATTGTAATAGTAATAATGATAATATGTTGTTGAAGGCTTTCATGGGTTGCTGTGAGTATTCTTCAGGCTGCCTGGCCATGTTCCAGTAGCATTCTCTCCAGATGTTTCGCCCACACCTGTGGCAGGCACCCTCAGAGGTTGTGAGGTCTGTTGGAAACTAGGCAAGAAGGGTATCTGTGGAAGGATGTCCAGGGTGGGAGAAAGAAGGAACTCTAGTCTGTTGGAGGCAAGTGTGAATGATTGGCATTGAATAGCCTTGCAGCTTCAAAGCCTGCCTGCTTCCTGCCTTGGGGGGGGGGGAATCCTCTGTTTTCTTTAGGGACGAAACTGAGGCAAAGAAGGAGTTGAGTAGTTCTGCCTTTTCTCTGTCTTGGTTAGCATTTCACCATCCCCCGTACACAGCTGCCTCCCCATTTTCTTCTCCTTTCTTTTGCTACAGAGATAAAAAAAGCTTTTAAAATGTTTTTAATCTCTAGCAAGGCCGGGATTGTTCTTTCTCCCAGTATAGGGACCCTGGGGTCTCTGTAGCTCAGATTAAACCAAACTGATTTGTCTGTCATGTTCAATAACTTTAAAGCATAGGTTCTTTTTATTGCCATTTCCAGTGTGCGGGGGTATGTTAGAACAACGTTTACAGAACCAACATTTAGACGTACAGATTCTGTGTAACTACATTGGATTCACAATAACCTACTACATTGGCTAACAAACAAACAAACTCCGCATTCACACACATGTACATGCATTCATCCTCATGTATACATCACAATTTCTCCCGCCATCATCGAGTCCAAGTGACCAGAATCCTGCTTTCCCACAAGCCGATGTGCCTCTCCCCATACACCATCTCCACAGAGCATGGCAGGTGAATAGCTCGCTGTCTGTCACAATTTTTGGATCGTAATAAAGTCACTAATATAGCAATATTTTTCTGATTGTTCCAAAAAGCTGTAAATTAATGATAGACGCCTTCCATCCTGGCTCCCTCTCAGTTTCCAGGCAGATGTTGACTCTTCTTGATTGGTGTTAGTCTTGTGTTGACTTCCTTCTTAAGTAAGGAATCTTGTAAACATTTCCTTAACTTGAAAGAGCCATTGTCTCTGATTAATGCAGACACGTTGTTTTCCCCCAAAAGTTCATCAAGTCAGCAAATGTTGACACATGTAAACAGTTGTAAACATTAGTCTTATCACGGTCACAGTTCTTATCACAGTTCAGCAACTTTTAATGGCAGTTCATCAAGCAGGCAGTTAGTCATTGCAGGCCTTAATCTTAGAATTGTGTCTTCAGCCAAATTAGATCCCATCTGTACACCTTTCATAAAATTCATTCATACCCACACATACTAAATTCACATTTATCAAATCTGCACATCATAATTCATCATGACCTGTCTTAAATTCTTCCACGCTTTCCTTTCTGCTCCTTGTTTTATTGCTGCATTTCCTGGCCCCCCCCCCCCGTCCTCCTCCTGCTCATTCTGCCTTTGTTTCCTCTAGGAGAAGGGCCCCCCGCGGACCCCTCCTGGGCGCCATGGACTCCTCCGCCGCAGCCTCCTCCTCCTCCTCCTCGGCGGGGCCCCTGTCCGTGGTGCACGTGGCCTTCCCTGAGGTGACGGGGGCCCTCCTGGAGAGCCTGAACCAGCAGCGCCTCGAGGGAAAGCTCTGCGACATCGCCATCCAGGTGCAGGGGAGGGTCTTCCGGGCGCACCGGGCCGTGCTGGCGGCCTCCTCGCCCTACTTCCACGACCAGGTGCTGCTCAAGAACATGACCTCGGTGGTGCTGCCCAGCGTCATGGACCCCGTGGCCTTCGAGGCCGTCCTGGGCTCGGCCTACACGGGACACCTCAGCATGGCCGCCGACGAGATCGTCAACTTCCTGACGGTGGGCAGCGTCCTGCAGATGTGGCACATTGTGGACAAGTGCACCGAGCTGCTGAAGGAGCGGAGGGGGGCCCTGCTGCTGGGGTCGGCCGCGGCCCCCTCCTCCTCGCTGGCCCCCTCCTCCTCCTCCTCCTCCCTGGCCCCCTCCTCGTCCTCCTTCCGGGCCCACTCCAGCCGCACCAGCGAGAACCAGTCCCCCAGCAGCAGCAACTACTTCAGCCCCCGCGACTCCTCGGGCGAGGGGGGCCCCTCCGAGGTGGGGAAGTACCACCCCCGTGGGGGGCCGCTCCTGGGGGGTGAGCGTGAGGCCTCGGAGGACCACGAGGAGGAGATCACGGCCACGGTGGTCTTCCCGGGGGGGCAGAAGGACCCCTTTGGCGGCGGGGGCAGCAGCAAGTTCATCCTGGAGATGGAGGACGACGAGGGCAGCGACGGCGGGGAGCCCGGCTGCAGCGTCCCCCCCGGGGGCTCCCGCCGCCCGCCCCTCCACCGCCCGGCCTACCTGCGCCCCAGCATCGTGCCCCAGCGGCAGTGGGTCTTCGTCAAGAAGGAGCGCCCGCAGGAGGACCTGGTGCTGACCTGCGAGGAGGAGGACGAGGACCCCGTGGAGGAGGTGGAGGTGGGTCCCGGGGCCCCCGAGTCCGCCGGCCTCAGCATCACCGACGTCCGAACACTCACCGGCCCCGGGGGCAAGCTGGAGGAGCAGGTCAACTTCTGCGAGTCCTCGGAGGACTTCCCCTCGCCCTACGAGGCGGCACTGCAGGAGGAGGCGGGGGCGCTGGGGCTGGGGGCGCTGGGCCTGGGGGGCTCCTCCTCGGGCGCCGCCGCCTCCTCCTCCTCCTCCTTCCCGGGGCGCGGGGCCTCCCTCCTGCCCATGGACATGCAGGGCAACCACGTGGTGCTCTTCCCAGCGGGGTCCGGCCCCGCCGCAGGGGCCTCCTTGGCCGCGTCGACGGTGGAACACGGGGCGGTGCAGCTGGCGTCCGGCTCGGGCGGGGACGGCAACAAGATCTTCATGTGCCACTGCGGCAAGGCCTTCTCGCACAAGAGCATGCGCGACCGGCACGTCAACATGCACCTGAACCTGCGCCCCTTCGACTGCCCCGTCTGCAACAAGAAGTTCAAGATGAAGCACCACCTGACGGAGCACATGAAGACCCACACGGGCCTCAAGCCCTACGAGTGCGACGTCTGCGCCAAGAAGTTCATGTGGAGGGACAGCTTCATGCGCCACAAGGGCCACTGCGAGCGCCGGCACCGCCTGGGCCCCCCGGGGAGCGCCGGGCCTCCTGGAGGGGGAGGGGGCGCCAAGAAGGAGGGGTCTCCCTCCCCCATGTCAGCGGCAGCCGAGGCCGAGTGGGGCGGCAGCGGAAGCGGACCCCCCGGGAAGTCCCCCCGGAGTGAACTCGGCTTTGCCCCCGGGAGCAGCAAGATGTGAACCCCGGTCCTCCTTCGTTGGGGGGCTCTCTTGCTGGGCCCCTTCCTCTGGCAGCCCCCTCCCCATCATGGCGGGTGGGTGGGTGGGCAGCATGGACTGCGTTTGGGGGGGGCAACCTGTGAGCCCCTCCCTCCCTCCAGCCTCCTCCCATCATGCACTGGGCTTGAATTTGGACATGGAGGGTGGGCACACGTGGACCCCTATCTCTCTCCTAGACTTAAGGGACACCCCTCTTTGGGCTCCTCCCATCATGCACTGGGTTCAATGGAGGAGACTTCAGAGCCAGACGGTGGCCAGACGTGGACGTTCATCATGCGGGACAACCGGTTCTTCGTCTGGGCCCCCTTTTCTCTGTCCTGAGTTGGGGGTCACTTGTAACGACCCCCTACTTCCACTTGTTGATGTCTGTGTTCAGGGGGGAGGAGTGAACTGAATGCTGAAATGGGTGCTTCGTGTGGGGCGGGGGACACACGTGTGTCTTCTCTCCCCATATTAATGTCATGGGAAGGAGGGGTCTGTATGTAGCTCCATGCGTTGCCTGCAGGAGGCCCTGGGTTCAAGTTTTGCTGCAAAAGAAGGCCCTGGGAGATGAGTCAGAGGGCAAAGAGGCCGTGGTCTGACCCCTTGATAGAAAAGGGCGGGAGATGACCCTCTACCCCCTCACGTCATACGAGGGATATCCGAAAAGTAAGATTACGAGATTTTAAAAATGCAAAGAATGAATATATTGTGTTGTCAAAGGCTTTCATGGCCGGAATCACTGGGTTGTTGTGTGTTTCCCGGATTGTCTGGCCATGTTCCAGAAGCATTCTGTCCTGATGTTTCACCCACATCTATGGCAGGCATCGGATGTGGGAAAAAAGTCAGGAGAGATGTTCAATGTGTTGTCGAAGGCTTTCATGGCCGGGATCACAGGGTTGTTGTATGTCTTTCGGGCTGTGTGGCCATGTTCCAGAAGCATTCTCTCCTGACGTTTCGCCCACATCTATGGCAGGCATCCTCAGAGGTTGTGAGACATGGATAAACTAGGCAAGGAAAGGAAAAAATATATATCTGTGAAGAGTCCAGGGTGTGACAAGAGTCCTTTGTCACTGGGAAGCCAGCATTAATGTTTCAGTTGATCACCCTAATTAGCATTGGAAAGGTTTTGTCTCTTGCCTGCGGGGCATCCTTTGACAAGAGTCAAAGAACATGGAAGGCACTGCAGACTCACTCAACCAGAGAAATCAGCCATAACAGAGCACTTGATGAACCAACCTGGACACAGGATATTATTTGAGAACACAAAAATGCTTGACCATTCCAACAACGATCATGTCAGACTACACAGAGAAGCCATTGAAATCCACAAGCATGTGGACAACTTCAACAGAAAGGAAGAAACCATGAAAATGAACAAAATCTGGCTACCAGTATTAAAAAACTCTAAAATCAAAACAGTAGATGGGAAGCAACACTCTGAGGGCTTGACTGAACAAAGGATGCCCCCAGGAAAGAGACAAAACC
The DNA here is from genome assembly GCF_035594765.1 of Anolis carolinensis. Lineage (NCBI taxonomy): Eukaryota > Metazoa > Chordata > Lepidosauria > Squamata > Anolidae > Anolis > Anolis carolinensis. The sequence continues at coordinate 8,151,256 of NC_085842.1, forward strand.
TTTCAAATGCTAATTAGGGTGATTAACTGAAACATTAATGCTGGCTTCCCAGTGACAAAGGACTCTTGCCACACCCTGGACTCTACACAGATATATATATTTTTCTTTTCCTTGCCTAGTTTATCCATATCTCACAACCTCTGAGGATGCCTGCCATAGATGTGGGCGAAACGTCAGGAGAGAATACTTCTGTCAGGAGAGAATTTATTTATTTTTATTTCCATCATTTCTATCCCGCCCTTCTCATGCGAAGGGATTCAGGGCAGCTCACAATCTGGCAAGATTCAGTGCCAAAATACAATACAAAAAGATAGAACATAAGCAATTAAAACAGTTAAACAATTTAACAGAGTACAATAAATAAATTGAAAACAATACAATATAGAATACTTTAACCATTCATCCGCAAGACCTTGTACGTAAACCTTAATCCGGACCGAGTCGAAGCCAACAGAATTCACTCATTAAACGCTTGCTCAGAATGCTTCTGGGACACGGCCGTATAGCCCAGAAAACTCACAACAACGCAATGAATATATTTTAATCAAACTAGCCTAGGTGTTACATTATTTTTCCACATAATCAATACATTTTGTCATCCGTGGGACGAGTTTTTTGTCCCTGCGTCAAAGAAGTCTCCCGCCGGAGAAAGCAGTGGCAGCAACAACAGAGCCGGAGCTGGGAGAATATTTCCATGTTTTCCCACCACTTATGCTGTGAGCCTACATTCCCCTACCTAACCCAAATCACAACACCTTTAAGATCACAAAACTGATATGTAGAGGACCTCCATTGTTGTTGTTGTATTTGTTCAGTAGCTTCTGACTCTTGGTGACCTCCTGGACCATTCCTGGCCAGATCTTCCTGTTGGCCGTGGCCACCTCCAGCTTCTTCACGGTGGAGTCAGTCCCTTCAAGGAGACCACCCACCCACTTTGTCCTTGGTTGGCCCCTCTTCCTTTTTCCTTCCCCCTCTTCCTTTTTCCTTCCCTTTTCCCCAGCATCATGATCTTCTCCAAGGTCTCCTGCCTTCTCATGATGTGGCCAAAGTCCTTCATTTTTGCCTCTAGTGTCCTTCCCTCCCGTGAGCAGCTGGACATTATTTCCTGGAGGATGGACTGGTTGGATCTTCTTGTGGTCCAAGGCACTCTCAGGACTTTCCTCCTTCCTTCCTCTCTTCCTTCACTCAGCCTTCCTTACGGCCCAGATCTCTCTCTCATCTGTGGGTTGCTACCAGACCAGGCAGACCCCACTTGTGGATGCCACCCGGGGAGGAGGAGGAGGAAGAAGGCAACGGGAAGGAAGAGGAGCAACCACCGCCGCCGGAGGCGGCGGTGGTTGCTCCTCTTCCTTCCCGTTGCCTTCTTCCTCCTCCTCCTCCCCGGGTGGCATCCACAAGTGGGGTCTGCCTCCTCGCCTGAATAGTGATTATGTGGAAACATAATGTAATACCTATGCTATAATCCAGTGGTTCCCAAACTTACTTGGCCTACCGCCCCCTTTCCAGAAAAAATATGACTCAGTGCCCCCTGGAAAGGGGGCATGGCTTAGAGGGGTGGGCGTGGCTCCTGCTCAAGAGGGCGGGGCTGAGCCTCTCCCCTAGTCCAAGATGCAGGGCTGGGAGGGGAGGTGGGCGGGGCCACCAATGGACGGCCAGGACTGGGGTGGGCGGAGTTACGAGCTCTGAGTCAGGGCTGAGCTTCTATCCCTGTCCTGGACACAGGGGGTGGGGCTAGAGGAGGGGGCGTGGCCTCTTCCCACACGCCTGATGGGTCTGAACCTCTATACCCCGCCCCCGTGTTCTAACAAGCTCCTCGGGGGAGGTATATAGAGGCTCAGCCCTGTCTCACGCTCTTGGGAAGAGGCCCCGCCCCCAGCCCCGCTCTTTAGTCCTAAAAGGCCTCTCAGGAGAGATATAGAGGCTCAGCCCTGTCTCAGGCTCTTGGGAAGAGGCCCCACCCCTAGCCCCGCCCCTTAGTCCTAAAAGGCCTCTCAGGAGAGATATAGAGGCTCAGCCCTGTCTCAGGCTCTTGGGAAGAGGCCGCGCCCCCAGCCCCGCCCTTTAGTCCTAAAAGGCCTCTCAGGAGAGGAAGAGGCTCAGCCCTGTCTCACGCTCTTGGGAAGAGGCCCCACCCCTAGCCCTGCCCCTTAGTCCTAAAAGGCCTCTCAGGAGAGGTATAGAGGCTCAGCCCTGTCTCAGGCTCTTGGGAAGAGGCCCCGCCCCCAGCCCCGCTCTTTAGTCCTAAAAGGCCTCTCAGGAGAGATATAGAGGCTCAGCCCTGTCTCAGGCTCTTGGGAAGAGGCCCCACCCCTAGCCCCGCCCCTTAGTCCTAAAAGGCCTCTCAGGAGAGATATAGAGGCTCAGCCCTGTCTCAGGCTCTTGGGAAGAGGCCGCGCCCCCAGCCCCGCCCTTTAGTCCTAAAAGGCCTCTCAGGAGAGGAAGAGGCTCAGCCCTGTCTCACGCTCTTGGGAAGAGGCCCCACCCCTAGCCCTGCCCCTTAGTCCTAAAAGGCCTCTCAGGAGAGGTATAGAGGCTCAGCCCTGTCTCAGGCTCTTGGGAAGAGGCCCCGCCCCCAGCCCCGCCCTTTAGTCCTAAAAGGCCTCTCAGGAGAGATATAGAGGCTCAGCCCTGTCTCAGGCTCTTGGGAAGAGGCCCCGCCCCCAGCCCCGCCCTTTAGTCCTAAAAGGCCTCTCAGGAGAGGAAGAGGCTCAGCCCTGTCTCACGCTCTTGGGAAGAGGCCCCACCCCTAGCCCTGCCCCTTAGTCCTAAAAGGCCTCTCAGGAGAGATATAGAGGCTCAGCCCTGTCTCAGGCTCTTGGGAAGAGGCCCCGCCCCCAGCCCCGCTCTTTAGTCCTAAAAGGCCTCTCAGGAGAGGAAGAGGCTCAGCCCTGTCTCAGGCTCTTGGGAAGAGGCCCCGCCCCCCAGCCCTGCTCTTTAGTCCTAAAAGGCCTCTCAGGAGAGATATAGAGGCTCAGCCCTGTCTCAGGCTCTTGGGAAGAGGCCCCGCCCCCAGCCCCGCCCTTTAGTCCTAAAAGGCCTCTCAGGAGAGATATAGAGGCTCAGCCCTGTCTCAGGCTCTTGGGAAGAGGCCCCGCCCCCAGCCCCGCTCTTTAGTCCTAAAAGGCCTCTCAGGAGAGATATAGAGGCTCAGCCCTGTCTCAGGCTCTTGGAAGGAGGCCCCGCCCCCAGCCCCGCCCTTTAGTCCTAAAAGGCCTCTCAGGAGAGATATAGAGGCTCAGCCCTGTCTCAGGCTCTTGGGAAGAGGCCCCGCCCCCAGCCCCGCCCTTTAGTCCTAAAAGGCCTCTCAGGAGAGATATAGAGGCTCAGCCCTGTCTCAGGCTCTTGGGAAGAGGCCCCGCCCCCAGCCCCGCCCTTTAGTCCTAAAAGGCCTCTCAGGAGAGATATAGAGGCTCAGCCCTGTCTCAGGCTCTTGGGAAGAGGCCCCGCCCCCAGCCCCGCCCTTTAGTCCTAAAAGGCCTCTCAGGAGAAGTATAGAGGCTCAGCCCTGTCTCAGGCTCTTGGAAGGAGGCCCCGCCCCCTTCCCTAGTTCCGCCCTCTGTGTCCCAACAAGCGCCTCAGGAGAGGTATAGATCCTCAGCCCTGTCTCTGGTTCTTGGGAAGAAGCCACGCCCACTCCTCTAGCTCCGCCCCCTGTTTCCTAACAGGCGCCTCAGGTGCTCAGCCCTGTCTCCGGCACTTGGGAAGAGGCCCCGCCCCTCCCTGGCCCCGCCCCCGTGTCCTAATGGGTGCCATCACCGCCCCCCTGGATCTCTCCAGCGCCCACCGGGGGGCGGTAGCACCCAATTTGGGAATCACTGCTATAATCCATGTCAGTTTTCTTAAAATATATTCATTCTTTATATTGTAACCTCACTTTCCGGATCACCCTCGTACTTGCTTCCCTTGACCCATGGCCTCAGCCTGCCGCAACGTCTCACTTTCGGAAATGGGAGGGTTTGCCCTCTGCAAGAACAGGAGATCATACACGCACACTTTGGGCGGAGGGAGGCTCCTTCTTTGGAGGCTTTGAAGCAGAGGCTGGATGGCCGTCTGCCGGGGGTGCTTTGAATGCGATTTCCTGCTTCTTGGCAGAATCGCATTGGACTGGATGGCCCGCGAGGTCTCTTCCAACTCTATGATTCTAGGATTCTACGTGGCAACAAAGTACGGCACATTGAGAGCCCCTGCCCCACAAATCCCATCATGGTGCTGTTTCTTCTGCAGAATGGCAGCCCCCTCCCCACTTCAGTGATTGACAGGGGGGATGTGTATCTAGGAGCCGATCCCTTGTGGGAGTGGCAATCCATGTCCCCTGGGACACGGCATTATATTTATTATATGTTTATAATAATAATACTCCCACCCTCCCCAATATCCTCCGTGGGTTAAGCATTTGGCCCCTTCATTTCTCTCTCTCTGTAGTTTAGAAACTGTCTCCTCTCTTTTTGTAAACTCTTTGGTTTGGGGCCTTTTTCAGACCGAGACCTTGGGGGGGGGGGGGGGGAGGATTAAGCAAAGCATTCTCTATAAATATTTATTGATCTGTTTGGAGCCGGTGCTGTTTGTTTGTCTCTCCATTGAAGACACCCCCACCCCAAAACAAAAATTGGGAATGGGCTGAACGGCCGAACCTAGAGAGAGCTCCCCTCCTGTGGCTATTCGGAGGGACTATTTCGGGGGCCTGGTCATGAATACCTTTTAAACAAAGGTTCTTTTTATCACGATTTTCAGTGTGAGAGGATATATCGGAAATTTTATAGACTAACTAGCTGTGCCCAGCCACGCGTTGCTGTGGCGAAGTATGGTGGTATGGGAAATCAGATAATCTTTATTTTATAGGTAGTGTGGAAGAGGCCTAAGTGAGGCCTAATTCTGCCTGCTCCCTGGGCTGAGTGGGTTGCTAGGAGACCAAGTGGGCGGAGCTTAGCCTTCTAACTGGCAGCAATTGGATAAAAGACCATTATTCCTCTCCCTCTAATTAGGACTTGATTTTTCTTTTTGTTGTATGAACATAGAGGCATGGATGAGGGGTTGTGCTGCCAAGTTGAGTGTTTCTGGGATGTGTAGTTTTGTAGTTTTGTCCTAGGCCGAAATTTCATTACCCTTTTATATATATATTTATTTTATTTATTACATCATTTCTACCCCGCCCTTATCACCCATCAGGTGACTCAGGGCGGCTTACAACATACATCACAAACACAGTTTACATCAAATTAAAAGTCATCCAAGATTAAAAATTACAATAAAGATTATATAGATAGTAATAATAACTTTATTTTTGTCAGCCAACGGAGACTCGGAGCGGCTCACATGGGGTCCAGGCCCCATAAACACATTTAACATCACAGAGTCATCAGTTATACAGCAACATCATAATAAAAACAATTTAAACAGGTCGTGATTTTTTAAAAAATCATTAAAAACACAAAATAATTAACAGACATCACATGCCAGTAAAAAGTCCAATAGGACATGAATGGGCAACAACCAAACTGGCAAAAGTGCCTGTACCAGATCGGACGTACATGAAAGGCCCACAAAAGGGAAAGATCGTCATCATCATCATTTAATTACTTATTAATCGCCCTCCATCCAAGATGCTCTAGGCGATTTACAAGATAAAATTGTTAAGGGGGAAAATACATACACACAAATATTGATAAAATTAACCTAGATTAAAAGCTCTAGTAAAGAGCCAGTAAAGATGAATTCTGAGGTGGAAATCAGCTATAAAGTGACCAAGCAAATTTCAATATAGATGAGGACCAGAATTGTAACGGACTGGTTTGGTGGAAAGCACGACCAAACATCCATGTTTTTATTTATTTATTTATTTATTTATTTGCAGCATTTATATTCCGCCCTTCTTTCTCACCCCGAAGGGGACTCAGGGCGGATCACATTACACACATCAGGCAAACATTCAATGCCTTTTTAACATAGGACAAAGACAAACAACAAACATACCTCCGAGCGGGCCTCGAACTTATGACCTCCTGGTCAGTGATTCATTGCTCTCCCATCTGCGCCACAGCCTCGGGCTGTTTTTAGCTGTTTCCGAAAGACGGCGAGGGTCGGAGCTAACCTAATCTCCCCGGGGAGGGAGTTCCAGAGCCGGGAGGGGAGCCACCGCTGAGAAGGCCCTTTCCTGCGCCCCACCAACCGCGTTTGCGAAGCGAGAGAAGGGCCACCCCAGAGGATCTAAGAGATCGAACAGGTTCGTAGGGGAAGATGCGGTCACGGAGATAGGCCGGTCCCGAACCGTTCAGGGCTTTATAGGTAAGCACCTGCACCTTCAATTGGGACCAGAAACTTAGTGGCAGCCAGTGGAGCTGTTTAAACAGAGGAGTCGACCTCCCTCTGTAACCAGCTCCAGTTAACAATCTGGCTGCAGATCTTTGAACTAATTGTAGTTTCCGAGCCGTCTTCAAAGGCAGCCCCACGTAGAGTGCATTACAGTAGTCCATTCTAGAGGTAACTAAGGCGTGGACCCAGAGCCGTCCTTAGGTAATTTTTTGGAGTAGGCAAACGGAATTTTTGTGGAAGGCACGTCCCAAAGTGCCACCCTTCCGGGGGCCTCGACAGCGCCCCCGGGACGATGGCGCCACAGGCAAATGCCTAGATTGCCTGGTGGTTGGGCCGCCTCTGCGTGGACCACCCTGGTCAAGTCAGACTTCTCGAGGTATGGTCGCAGTTGGTGCACAAGTTTTAATTGTGCAAAGGCCCTCCCGGCCACCGCCGACACCTGAGCATCAAGCGTCAGCCCCGAATCCAGGAGGACCCCCAGACTGTGGACCTGTGTATTCGGGGGGAGTGCAACCCCGTCAAGCACAGGTGGCCACCCTATGCCCCGATCAGACATACGACTGACCTGGAGGACCTCTGTCTTGTCGGGATTAAGTTTCAACCTGTTCGCCTTCATCCAGTCCGTCACAGCGGCCAGGCACCGGTCCAGTATTTATTTATTTATTTATTTATTTACAGTATTTATATATCCCGCCCTTCTTTCTCACCCCGAAGGGGACTCAGGGCGGATCACATTGTATATACATAAAGGCAAACATTCAATGCCATAACATAGAACAGAGACAGAGACAAGACGCAGGCACGGACTGGCCTCGAACTCATGACCTCTTGGTCAGGGTGATTTGTTGCAGCTGGCTTGCTTTCCAGCCTGCGCCACAGCCCGCAGTTTTGGTGCTTAATTTGCAAAATCATAACGTAATTTGATGTTCAATAGGCTTTCCCCGATCCCTCCTTATTATCCAACATTTTCGCCAGCTTATGTTGGATAAGTGAGAATATATATATGGCCCCCTGGTGGTGGCGCAGTGTGTTAAAGCGCTGACTGCTGAACTTGCAGACCGAAAGGTCCCAGGTTCAAATCCCGGGAGCGGAATGAGCGCCCGCTGTTAGCCCCAGCTCCTGCCAACCTAGCAGTTCGAAAACATGACAATGTGAGTAGATCAATAGGTACCGCTCCGGCGGGAAGGTAACGGCGTTCCATGCAGTCATGCCAGTGGCCACATGACCTTGGAGGTGTCTACGGACAGTTTAAAAATGGAGATGAGCACCAACCCCCAGAGTCGGACACGACTGGACTTAGCATCAGGGGAAAACCTTTACCTTATAAAGGTATATACAGTAGAGTCTCACTTATCCAACACAAACGGGCCAGTATCCGAGGGGCTTCCTTGGAGTTTGGTGGAAAAGAGTAGTAGAGTTGGGTGTCATCTGCGTAGAGGTGTCACCGCACTCCAAAACTCTGGATGACCAACATTTAGACATTCAGGCATATAGATTCTATGCAACTACATCAGATTTGCAACCACATGTACGTGTACATAATTCATCTACATGCATACATCACCATTTCTCCATTCTTCCGCCGTGAAGAACTCCTGTTGGACCGGACGGCTTTCTTGCAAATCTGCCAATGCACAAAACCTCTAAAGCATCAGAATGCCAAAAAGAACATGACTCCAAAATGCACACCTTTCTCTTCCCTTGAGAAAAGGAGGCCAAATGTCCAGGATTCTGCTTTTTGTGGCAGACCTGACCCTCTCCATACAGATACACCACCTCCTTCCCCAGGAGCAGAGAGGCGGGGGAACAGCTCCGCTGTCCGTCACAATTTTTGGATTGTAATAAGGTCTCTTCTATAGCAATATTTCCGCTGATGTCCCAAAGGGGTAAATGAATAATAGACGTCTTTTATCTTGAAACATCCTGGCCACATCTCAGTTTCCCGGCAGATGTTGACTCTTGATTAGTGTTGGCAACGCAACTTCCTTCTTAACATAAGGGATCTTGTAAACTTTTCCTTAACTTTAAAAAGAGCTATTGTCTCTGATTAATGCAGGCACGTTGTTTCCCCCCAAAAGATCATCAAGTCAGCAAATGTTGACACATGTAAACAGTTGAAAACATTACTCTTATCACTGTCACAGTTCTTATCACAGTTCAGCAACTTTTAATGGCAGTTCATCAAGCAGGCAGTGAGTCATTGCAGGCCTTAATCTTAGAATTGTGTCTTCAGCCAAATTAGGCCCCATCCTTACACCTTTCATAAAATTCATTCATACCCACACATATTTATCAAATCTGCACATCGTAATTCATCATGACATGTCTATAAGGTCTCTTATATAGCAATATTTCACCGATAGTTTCACAAAGCTGTAAATTAATGATGTCTTCCATCCTGGCTCCATCTCAGTTTCCTGGCAGATGTTGACTCTTCTTGATTGGTGTTAGCCTTCTCAAGTAATGAATCTTGTGAACATTTCCTTAACTTGAAAGAGTCATTGCCTCTGATTAATGTAAACGCGTTGTTTTCCCCCAAAAGTTAATCAAGTCAGAAAATGTTGACATTTCTCTTATCACTGTCACAGTTCTTATCACAGTTTACCAGGCAAGTAACCATTTCACTTCTCATTCGCAGGTTTTAATTACAATTCAACAAGCAGGTACAGTAGAGTCTCACTTATCCAACATTCGCTTATCCAATGTTCTGGATTATCCAACGCATTTTTGTAGTCAATGTTTTCAATATATCGTGATTTTTTGGTGCTAAATTCATAAATACAGTAATTACTCCATAGCATTACTGCATATTGAACTACTTTTTCTGTCAAATTTGTTGTATAACATGATGTTTTGGTGCTTAATTTGTAAAATCATAACCTAATTTGATGTTTAATAGGCTTCTCCTTAATCTCTCCTTATTATTCAACATATTCGCTTATCCAACATTCTGCCAGCCTGTTTATGTTGGATAAGTGAGACTCTACTGTAGTTCATTTTTAGAATGGTGTCTTCAAAATGATTAGCTCTCATTCATTCATCTTTCTTTCAGTTCATTCAAGCCATACATCATTTATTTTCATGACGGACTTTTGGGGCTGATTGAGATCTTTACAAGTAAAAGCCATGCTGATCCCATTTGTAGACAGGGCCACACTTTATAGCACAGCCTTGTTCACTCCAGACACAGAAGCATTTGAGTACTGGGCCCATAACCTATGGAAGACTCTGTTGCCTGTGCGGACTGCAAGGAAAAGTGGGGAAAGGAAAGGGCCTGAGGCTGTTAGGAATGGTGGGAGTTTATTTATTTACAGTATTTATATTCCGCCCTTCTCACCCCAAAGGGGACTCAGGGCGGATCACAATGCACACACATAAATGGCAAATATTCAGTGCCATTTTTAGACATACAGACAGATAGAGGTAAGCAGGGTTGTTGTGTGTCTTTCGGGCTGTGTGGCCATGTTCCAGAAGCATTCTCTCCTGACGTTTCGCCCACATCTATGGCAGGCATCCTCAGAGGTTGTGAGGTATGGAGAAAACTAAGCAAAGAGGTAAATATAGTGGGACACTGGTTTCTATGAACAGAAGGATGGAGTGGCCATGGGGAGCCCTCTCAGCCCAGTAGTAGCAAATTTCTATATGGAATACTTTGAAAAACAGGCCCTAGAAACAGCACCAAAAAAGCCAACTGTTTGGTTCAGATACGTAGATGACACCTTCACAATTTGGAGCCATGGAGAGGAAGAACTCAGCAAGTTCCCGGACCATCTTAACAGCATCCACCCAAACATCCAATTCACCATGGAAAAAGAAAAGGAAGGAAAACTGCCATTTCTAGATGTTCTGGTCATCCGCAAACCCAATCAACAATTGGGCCACACAGTTTACAGAAAACCTACACACACAGATAGATACCTTCATAAAAACTCCAACCATCACCCAAGTCAAAAAAGAAGCCCAATCAAAGCCCTGACAGACCGTGCACAAAGAATCTGCGAACCTCACCTCCTCCAAGGTGAACTAAACCACCTAAACTGGGCTCTCCAGGCCAATGGAGACTCCACCACAGACATCAGAAGAGCTGCAAGGCCAAGAACAAGCCATGAGAGTCAAGGCAGAGAGCCACCCAGAGGAAAGGGGTTCTTACCAGACATCAAGGGAACTACTGACCGCATAGGGAAGCTGATGAAGAAGCACAACCTACAAACTATCTACAGACCCACGAAGAAAATCCAACAAATGCTACGGTCAGCGAAGAACAAGAGAGATCCTCTCTCTTCTGCAGGAGTCTACCGGATACCATGCAGCTGTGGACAAGTCTACATAGGGACCACCAAATGCAGCAATGCCCAAACAAGAGTCAAAGAACATGAAAGGCACTGCAGACTAATTCAACCAGAGAAATCAGCCATAGCAGAGCATTTGATGAACCAGCCTGGACACAGGATACTATTTGAGAACACAAAAATGCTGGACCATTCTAACAACTATCATGTCAGACTGCACAGAGAAGCCATTGAAATCCACAAGCATGTGGACAACTTCAACAGAAAGGAAGAAACCATGAAAATGAACAAAATTTGGCTACCAGTATTAAAAAACTCAAAAATCAGAACAGTAAATAAAAAGCAATACTCTGAAAACAGAGGATTTCCAGACATGAATCAACCTAGGGCAGTTAACGACTCTAAACAAAGGATGCCCCAGAGGCAGGAAGAAGACAGCAGATAAGCTTTTCAATGCTAATTAAAGTGATTAACTACACGCATTCACACTGACCTCTCTCACCCTAGACTTTCCACAGATATATATTTACCTCTTTGCTTAGTTTTCTCCATACCTCACAACCTCTGAGGATGCCTGCCATAGATGTGGGCGAAACGTCAGGAGAGAATGCTTCTGGAACATGGCCACACAGCCCGAAAGACACACAACAACCCTGTGATCCTGGCCATGAAAGCCTTCGACAACAGATAGAGGTAATTCAGCATTTTCCAACTTCGGCTTCAGGAGGTTATGCCTGACTCTGGCCACAGGGAGAGCTGTTGCTTCATCCACTATGATGCCGAGTCCTTTTTGACCGTAGTATTTCCTCCTTGCTCTTTTGATCGCCGGCATTTTTGTGGTGTCGTTAAACACCTCCCCGCTTTTAAGCGGTCCCTAATTTCTCTACTCTCAGCTCAGCTGTTTTCAAACTGCTCAGGTCAGTGGTTCTCAACCTGGGGTCCCCAGATGTTTTGGGCCTTCAACTCTCAGAAATCCTAACAGCTGGTAAACTGGCTGGGATTTCTGGGAGTTGTAGGCCAAAACACCTGGGGACCCACAGGTTGAGAACCACTAGCTTAGGTTGATAGTCAGCTACGCTTAACCGCTGGGTGCTCAATCCAACTTGGGCTTTGAACTTGCCACCTTCCGGTCAGCAGTGATCTGTTTCTGCTGGCGATTAACCAGCTGTTTGAAGTTGGAAACATCTGGAGAGAGGGCTGAAGTTTGCCCATGCCTGCTCCCCAGTCTGTATATGTTCAGGAGGCACCTGAAGGAACAGCAAATACAGCCGACAGCAAAGGTTCCTTCCAAATCATATGGAAGTTCGGCAAGGCAGACACAGACAGCTACCATGTTTTCCCAAAAATAAGGCAGTGTCTTATATTAACTTTTGCTCCCAAAGATGTGCTAGGTCTTATTTTCAGGGGATGTCTTATTTTTCCGTGAAGAAGAATTCACATTTATTGTTGAACCCTAAAAAATGAACATTTATTATATACTGTACAATAGTTGTCATCACAAATCAGCATAACCAGAGAAACTCTGAATCCTATCAAGAATTACCAATATTTCCATATTTCAGCAAAACCTCTACTAGGTCTTATTTTCAGGGGATGTCTTATTTTGGGGAAATCGAGTATTGTCGCACCTCAGAATAGTTCACCTTGCTATAGACACTCAGTCAGACACAAGACAGTCTTTTGAAGTTTTATTGAGCAAAAGCAAATATATAAATCAAAGCAGGCAGTTGAAAGGTTTTTCAAAGTTGCAGTAAAAGAGTCAATAGGAATCCAAATAGTTCATAAGTCATGAAAATCCATTAGTCCATAAACCATAGCAATCTAATAATCCATAAGGCAAGGCAGTAGTCAGTAGATCCCAAAAAACAAGGCCCAAAGGTACAAAGATCCAGGAAAACTCTTCCTAAGCATGAAACAAGAACATCCACACAGCTGAAGCGAGGATTTGCTGTGACAATGAACTACCTGCAAACACACTCTTTTAAAAGTACCCGAGAAAGGCATTTCTTTTCCCAGAACTGGCCTCTTTCTTTCCCACTAGCCTCTCACTCCTACGGACCTGAAAACCTCTCCATAACAGACAGTCAGCCCTAGATAATTCAAGGTCTTTGTTATCTTGCACCTGAACCGGGACTTGAGAGCTTTCTCGCTCATTAATTCCCATGGGAATGTCATCCTGGCTGTTATCTATGGCTTCTGGGGTCAACAGTTCATTCTGCTCAAACTGCAGTTCTCCAGCCTCTGAATCAGCCTGCATTCCCATGCCATCATCTTCTGGCTCAACTGGCTCTTGTATCTGAAACCCAGAATCCCCTTCTTCGTCCTGACTCTGTCTATACTGTGGCTGAGTCACAACAAGTATATACGAACATACAGGCTCTCCTCTCCACCCACAAACACCACCGTTAAACAACACACGGTGCCTGTCCTGCTTTTATTCACATCCGCACAATGCAATAATACATTCATGGTGGTCTCTTCTGCCTGAGGCCAGCACACGTTTCCGGTGGCATCGGACACTTGCTTTGTCAAATCCTGACAGCATGTGCAGTGCGATACTTAGGCAACAGGAAGGAAATGCATAGAGGCGGGACGGGTGGGACTTGGAGAGTGAAAAGGGCCTTGGAGGCGACTACAAACTGGAGGTGAGCCAGGAGTGTGCTGCAGCAGCTCGAAATGCCAATGCGATCCTGTGTTACATCGAGAGGAGTCTCAAGTCTGGATGGAAGAAGGGCTGTTGAGCTTGGAGCAGAGAAAGGGAGATGGGAGCTATGCTTAGGCACCCCATTGAGGAAGAAGAACCGTGGACCCATTATCCCCAACTCCAAAACCCAGGCCAGACCAGAGCCTCTCGTCCCCAACCGCAAGGCCTGTTGTCCCCAGCTGCCCTCTCTGGGCAACTTCAGCAGGTTCTGGAGGGAAAGGCTGAGCCGGGCCTTCTTTGGGGGCGAAATGGGCCTGGGCCGGACATGCTGACCCTTTGTCCCCCGGACACCTCCCCTGGGGAAGGAGGGAGGGGGTGTTTGTGTGTTTTGGGGTGTTACAAAACTCCCGTTACACAACCGCTGCTGATCCTGGCCTGGTGCCCACGTCTGACGGGTGCCAGGAGCCGCGTTTAAAAGGAAGGAAGGAGAAGGAGGAGGAAAGACGGTGGAAGGAGAAGAAGAGGAGAAGAAGAAGAGGAGAAGAAGAGGAGGAGGAGGAGGAGGAGAGGCAGAAGCAGCAGCGCCCCAGTCCCCCCTTGGACCCCAAAGCGTCTCTGGAAGGTACCTGGCTGCAAGGGGAGCGGGCTTTGTGATTTTGCATGGGGCGCATGTCTTTTCTCCTAACCCAAGAGTCCTGTCTCTCTCCAGTTCTTTTCAGTTTCTCATTTCCAAAATGCTGGGCGCTTCCTCTGTCCCTGTGGCCGTGTTCCTGGCACTGGTCCTCGTTGGGAACCCGGGAGAGTCCGCTGAGAGGTAAGGGCAGGACTACTATTATTATTATTATTATTATTATTATTATTATTATTATTATTATTATGACACAGCAAACAAGATAGATATGCTGGATTTTGTATCACAGAATCACAAGTCGAACACTTCCCAAGTGTCTAGGACTGTGTGATGCATTATTATTATTATTATTATTATTATTATTATTATTATTATTATTATTATTATTATTATTGACACAAAGACATAGTCTGACACAGCCAACGAGATCTACATGCTGGATTTTGTATCACAGAATCACAAGTCGAACACTTCCCAAGTGTCTAGGACTGTGTGATGTATTATTATTATTATTATTATTATTATTATTATTATTATTATTATGACACAGCAAACAAGATAGACGTGCTGGATTTCGTATCACAAAATCACAAGTCGAACACTTCCCAAGTGTCTAGGACTCTGTGATGTATTATTATTATTATTATTATGGCACAGCAAACAAGATAGATATGCTGGATTTCGTATCACAAAATCACAAGTCGAACACTTCCCAAGTGTCAAGGACTGTGTGATGTATTTTATTATTATTATTAGTACAGTAGAGTCTCACTTATCCAACATAAACGGGCCGACAGAATGTTGGATAAGCGAGTATGTTGGATAATTAATAGGGATTAAGGAAAAGCCTATTAAACTTCAAATTAGGTTATGATTTTACAAATTAAGCACCAAAACATCATGTTATACAACAAATTTGGTAGAAAAAGTAGTTCAATACGCAGTAATGCTATGTAGTAATTATTGTATTTACGAATTTAGCACAAAAATATCATGATGTATTGAAAATATTGACTACAAAAATGCGTTGGATAATCCAGAACGTTGGATAAGCAAGTGTTGGATAAGTGAGATTCTACTGTACTACTACTATTACTACTACTATTAGAGTGCTGTGTGATTTCTGGGCTGTGTGGCCGTGTTCTAGCAGCATTTTCTCCTGACGTTTCACCGACATTTGCTGGCGAAACGTCAGGAGAAAATGCTGCTAGAACATGGCCATGCAGCCCGGAAACCACACAACAGCCGAGTGATTCCGGCCGTGAAAGCCTTTGACTAGACACCATCATCATCATCATCATCATCATTTGTATGCTCTTAACAAGTAAGCAACGTATTTATGTACGTATGTATGTGTATGTATGTGTCTCTCTGTGTGTGTATATATATTTGTATGTTTGTGTCTGTGTGTATATGTGTGTATATATATATGTATATATATGTATGTATGTGTGTGTATATATATGTGTGTATGTGTGTGTATATATATATTTGCAGGTGTGTGTCTGTGTGTGTGTGTATGTGTGTGTATATATGTATATGTGTGTGTGTATATGTATGTGTGTATATGTGTGTATATATGTATATGTGTGTGTATATATGTGTGTGTGTATATATATTTGCATGTGTGTGTACATATATGTATATATATGTATGTGTGTGTATATATATATGTGTGTATGTGTGTGTATATATATATTTGCAGGTGTGTGTCTGTGTGTGTGTGTATGTGTGTGTATATATGTATATGTGTGTGTGTATATGTATGTGTGTATATGTGTGTATATATGTATATATATGTATATGTGTGTGTATATATGTGTGTGTGTATATATATTTGCATGTGTGTGTGTATGTGTGTGTACATATATGTATATATATGTATGTGTGTGTATATATATATTTGCAGGTGTGTGTCTGTGTGTGTGTGTATGTGTGTGTATATATGTATATGTGTGTGTGTATATGTATGTGTGTATATGTGTGTATATATGTATATATATGTATATGTGTGTGTATATATGTGTGTGTGTGTGTATATATATTTGCATGTGTGTGTGTATGTGTGTGTACATATATGTATATATATGTATGTGTGTGTATATATATGTGTGTATGTGTGTGTATATATATATTTGCAGGTGTGTGTCTGTGTGTGTGTGTGTGTGTATATGTATATGTGTGTGTGTATAGGACTGCTGAATGACAGGTTGGCGGTTCAAATCCATGGAGAGTGGGTGAGCTCCCTCTGCAGGCTCCAGCTTCCCATGAGAGAAGCCTCCCACCAGGATGGTAAAACATCTGGACAGTGTCCCCTGGGCAACGTCCTTGCAGACGGCCAATTCTCTCACACCAGAAGCGAGGCAGTGTGGACTCCTACATAACGCAGCGCATTGTATGACAGTGTGGATGGGACCTCGGGCAGAGATTGCACGGATTAGCTTCAATATTTCTTACAGCCAGAGGCCACAGTGGTGCTATGAGTTAAACTCTTGTGCTGACTGAACTGCTGACCTGAAGGCTGGTGGTTTGAATCCGCAAGACGGGGTGAGCTCCCGTCCGTCAGCTCTAGCTTCCCATGCGGGGACATGAGAGAAGCCTCTCGGCAGGATGGTAACACATCCACTGGGCAGCGTCTCTGTAGATGGCCAATTCTATCACAACAGAAGCCACTTGCAGGATATTCTCAAGTCAGGTGAGCTCCCGTCCGTCAGCTCTAGCTCCTCATGCAGGGACATGGGAGAAGCCTCTCGGCAAGATGGTAAGACCACTTGCAGGATATTCTCAAGTCAGGTGAGCTCCCGTCCGTCAGCTCTAGCTCCTCATGCAGGGACATGGGAGAAGCCTCTCGGCAAGATGGTAAGACCACTTGCAGGATATTCTCAAGTCAGGTGAGCTCCCGTCCGTCAGCTCTAGCTCCTCATGCAGGGACATGGGAGAAGCCTCTCGGCAAGATGGTAAGACCACTTGCAGGATATTCTCAAGTCAGGTGAGCTCCCGTCCGTCAGCTCTAGCTCCTCATGCAGGGACATGGGAGAAGCCTCTCGGCAAGATGGTAAGACCACTTGCAGGATATTCTCAAGTCAGGTGAGCTCCCGTCCGTCAGCTCTAGCTCCTCATGCAGGGACATGGGAGAAGCCTCTCGGCAAGATGGTAACACCACTTGCAGGATATTCTCAAGTCAGGTGAGCTCCCGTCCGTCAGCTCTAGCTCCTCATGCAGGGACATGGGAGAAGCCTCTCGGCAAGATGGTAAGACCACTTGCAGGATATTCTCAAGTCAGGTGAGCTCCCGTCCGTCAGCTCTAGCTCCTCATGCAGGGACATGGGAGAAGCCTCTCGGCAAGATGGTAACACCACTTGCAGGATATTCTCAAGTCAGGTGAGCTCCCGTCCGTCAGCTCTAGCTCCTCATTCAGGGACATGAGAAGCCTCCCAGCAGGATGGTAACACATCCGGGAAATGTCTTTGTAGACGGCCAACTCTCTCACACCAGAAGCGACTTGCAGGAAGTTCTACATTCACTTCTGATACAGCCAGGGCTGGATGATGTTCCGTCCCAGAGTCTGGAGAAGTTACTTTTCCAAAGGGTTTTGGGCTCCCAGGAGTTGCAGACGGGGCTGGCAAGGAGTTGCCGGGGCTCCTGCTGGGAAAAGCCACGGCTCTTTCTTATTATTACGCGAGTTTTATGCAACCGTTCTTGGCCTGTTTCCAGGACGGGTTCAGAGGCTTCAAGGCCTCCCATCACACGACGCAACAGGATTTTTTTGTCCCTGGGTTATAAATGCCGTTTCCTAATCAGTTCTGTCATAAAAACATGGAGGGAAAGTTTATTAAAGTGCCAAAAATTTGTCTTTTGCGGGAGGGACATCATCCCGCAGCAGATTTCAATGAATGCCTCCTCATCAAGACGCAACCAATTGCATCATACTTTGTAGCAGCCACAAAAACAAAGTTTCTGGAGTAGAATAACTACAGTAGAGTTCCAGTTATCCGACTTCCAGTTATCCGATGTACCGTATTATCCGATGTTCCAGGCCGCGTGGCCCAGGGATGAGACTCTTCCCTCCAGCAAGGACCCGGCACTTTGGAGAAGCCCGGTGTGTGTTGATGCCTAGCAACATGCTCCGGGCTTCTCCAAACTGGGTGCTTGCCGGAGGGACGAGACTTTTTTCTTCGGAAAGCAAATGATCGGGCCTCCCTATTATCCGACAGTTTCGGTTATCCGTATTATCCGATGTTCCAGGCCGCATGGCCCAGGGTGCTTGCTGGAGGGACGAGACTCTTCCCTCCAGCAAGGACCCGGCACTTTGGAGAAGCCTGGTGCATGTTGCTGCCTAGTAACCAGGTGCTTGCCGGAGAGACAAGACTCCTCCCTCCAGCAAGACTTTTCCCTTCAGCAAGCACCTGGCTTGCCGGGAGAGATGATAGGGCCTCCCTATTATCCGACAGTTTCGGTTATCCATATTATCTGATGTTCCAGGCCGCATGGCCCAGGGTGCTTGCTGGAGGGACGAGACTCTTCCCTCCAGCAAGGACCCGGCACTTTGGAGAAGCCTGGTGCATGTTGCTGCCTAGTAACCAGGTGCTTGCCGGAGAGACAAGACTCCTCCCTCCAGCAAGACTTTTCCCTTCGGCAAGCACCCGGCTTGCCGGGAGAGATGATAGGGCCTCCCTATTATCCGACAGTTTCGGTTATCCGTATTATCCGATGTTCCAGGCCGCATGGCCCAGGGTGCTTGCTGGAGGGACGAGACTTTTCCCTCCAGCAAGGACCCGGCACTTTGGAGAAGCCTGGTGCATGTTGCTGCCTAGTAACCAGGTGCTTGCCGGAGAGACAAGACTCCTCCCTCCAGCAAGACTTTTCCCTTCGGCAAGCACCCGGCTTGCCGGGAGAGATGATAGGGCCTCCCTATTATCCGACAGTTTCGGTTATCCATATTATCTGATGTTCCAGGCCGCATGGCCCAGGGTGCTTGCTGGAGGGACGAGACTCTTCCCTCCAGCAAGGACCCGGCACTTTGGAGAAGCCTGGTGCATGTTGCTGCCTAGTAACCAGGTGCTTGCCGGAGAGACAAGACTCCTCCCTCCAGCAAGACTTTTCCCTTCGGCAAGCACCCGGCTTGCCGGGAGAGATGATAGGGCCTCCCTATTATCCGACAGTTTCGGTTATCCGTATTATCCGATGTTCCAGGCCGCATGGCCCAGGGTGCTTGCTGGAGGGACGAGACTTTTCCCTCCAGCAAGGACCCGGCACTTTGGAGAAGCCTGGTGCATGTTGCTGCCTAGTAACCAGGTGCTTGCCGGAGAGACAAGACTCCTCCCTCCAGCAAGACTTTTCCCTTCGGCAAGCACCCGGCTTGCCGGGAGAGATGATAGGGCCTCCCTATTATCCGACAGTTTTGGTTATCCGTATTATCCGATGTTCCAGGCCGCATGGCCCAGGGTGCTTGCTGGAGGGACGAGACTCTTCCCTCCAGCAAGGACCCGGCACTTTGGAGAAGCCTGGTGCATGTTGCTGCCTAGTAACCAGGTGCTTGCCGGAGAGACAAGACTCCTCCCTCCAGCAAGACTTTTCCCTTCGGCAAGCACCCGGCTTGCCGGGAGAGATGATAGGGCCTCCCTATTATCCGACAGTTTCGGTTATCCGTATTATCCGATGTTCCAGGCCGCATGGCCCAGGGTGCTTGCTGGAGGGACGAGACTTTTCCCTCCAGCAAGGACCCGGCACTTTGGAGAAGCCTGGTGCATGTTGCTGCCTAGTAACCAGGTGCTTGCCGGAGAGACAAGACTCCTCCCTCCAGCAAGACTTTTCCCTTCAGCAAGCACCTGGCTTGCCGGGAGAGATGATAGGGCCTCCCTATTATCCGACAGTTTTGGTTATCCGTATTATCCGATGTTCCAGGCCGCATGGCCCAGGGTGCTTGCTGGAGGGACGAGACTCTTCCCTCCAGCAAGGACCCGGCACTTTGGAGAAGCCTGGTGCATGTTGCTGCCTAGTAACCAGGTGCTTGCCGGAGAGACAAGACTCCTCCCTCCAGCAAGACTTTTCCCTTCGGCAAGCACCCGGCTTGCCGGGAGAGATGATAGGGCCTCCCTATTATCCGACAGTTTTGGTTATCCGTATTATCCGATGTTCCAGGCCGCATGGCCCAGGGTGCTTGCTGGAGGGACGAGACTTTTCCCTCCAGCAAGGACCCGGCACTTTGGAGAAGCCTGGTGCATGTTGCTGCCTAGTAACCAGGTGCTTGCCGGAGAGACAAGACTCCTCCCTCCAGCAAGACTTTTCCCTTCAGCAAGCACCTGGCTTGCCGGGAGAGATGATAGGGCCTCCCTATTATCCGACAGTTTTGGTTATCCGTATTATCCGATGTTCCAGGCCGCATGGCCCAGGGTGCTTGCTGGAGGGACGAGACTCTTCCCTCCAGCAAGGACCCGGCACTTTGGCTTGCTGGAAGAGATGATAGGGCCTCCCTATTATCCGACAGTTTCGGTTATCCGACGTTTGGCCCGCCCGTTTATGTCGGATAATCGGAACTCTACTGCACTTTCAAAGTAAGGACTGCATCATTAAACAGGAAATAATACTTCCAAACCAGGACCCAGACACCCGGGACAGGCCTCTGGGGTGAAGGCTAGTGGTTGTCCTCGTTGTACATCGTGAGGTGTAACCCAAGGAAGCCTCACTAGGGCAGTGGGGTCGCCTTTTCGGAGTGTGTTTGTGTTATATTTGGGGGGTGGGCTATTCCGTGCTTTGTGACCTTTGACCCTCCTCTTTCCTTCTCCCCCAAATCCCAGGGCGGAACCCCCTCCTTGCAAGGAAAACAGGGAGTGCTTGAACTACACGGTGGTCTGCCACGGATCGGGCTATGAGGTGAGGACCCCACTTTGTAGGGAGGGGTTAGGGTCCCCCAAGGGTGGGGTGTGTCCGTCCCCCCATTGACCCCTGTTTCCCCCCCTCCCTCCCTTCTGCAGGGGCGCCACTACCCGAACTCCTCCTGGGTGGGCACCCGCGTGCAGGACGGCTCCAAGTACTTCTCCGCCGTGGTCAAGTCCTTCTGGCGCCTCTTCCGCTACATCCACTTGGGGGCCAACGAGAGGAGTAAGAGGCGGAAGGGGCCCCCGAGAAGACCCTTCCCCACCGCCAGAGGCCTCTCCCTGCACCTTCACCAGCCCCAGACCCAGGGGCAGGGACTGCAAGGCCCATCACCCCCGCTGCAGAGCATAAACCAGACCCCACCTGCAAAGACCACTATCCTCAGCTACAAAGCCCATTACCCCTGCTGCAGAATTTAGATCAGAGCCCATTAACCCCAGCTGCAAAGCCCATTACCCCCACCGCAGAATCCATAAGGGAGCCCATTGTCCCCAACGGCAAAGCCCACTGTCTTCTACTATAAAGCCCATTACTCCTGCTGCAGAATTCAGATCAGTGCCCATTAACCCAGCTGCAAAGCCCATTACCCCCACTGCAAAATCTATAAAGGAGCCCATTGTTCCCAGTGGAAAGCTCACTATTCTCAGCTACAAAGCCCATCACTCCCAGCTGCAGAATCCAGATCAGAGCCCATTAACCACAACTGCAAAGCCCACTGTCTTCAACTACAAAGCCCATTATGCCTGCTGCAGAATTCAGATCAGTGCCCATTAACCCCAACTACAAAGCCCATTACCCCCACTGCAGAATCTATAAAGGAACCCATTGTCCCCAGGGGAAAGCCCACTATTTTCAGCTACAAAGCTCATCACTCCCATTTGCAGAATGTATATCAGAGCCCATTGTCCCTAAATTCAAATCCCATTATCCTCAACTATGAAGCCCATTACCCCCACTGCAGAATCCATAAAGGAGTCCATTGTCCCCAACGGCAAAGCTCACTATCCTCAACTACAAAGCCCATTACTCCCAGCTGCAGAATCCAGATAAGAGCCCATTGTCCCTAACTTCAAAGCCCACTATCCTCAACTACAAAGCCCATTACCCCTGCTGCAGAATACAGATCAGAGCCCATTAACCCCAACTGCAAAGCCCATTACCCCACTATAGAATAGATCAGAGCCCATTAACCCCAACAGCAGTGCCCATTATGCTCAACTGCAAAGCCCATTACTCCCAGCTGCAGAATCCAGACCAGAGCTCATTAACCCCAACTGCAGAGCTCACTATCCTCAGCTACAAAGCCCATTACTCTCACTGCAAAATCCACATTGGAGTCCATTGTCTCCAAGGGCAAAGCTCACTATCTTCAACTACAAAACCCATTACTCCCACTGCAGAATCCAGATAGGAGTCCATTGTCCCCAACTACAAAGCCCATTATGCTCAACTACAAAGCCCATTACTCACAGTTGCAGAATGCAGATCAGAGCCCATTGTCCCCAACTGCAAGCTTACTATCCTCAACTATAACACCCATTGTCCCCAGCTGCCGAATGTAGATCAGAGCCCATTAACCCCAACTGCAAAGCCCATTACCACCAGTGCAGAATCTAGATCAGAGCCCATTGTCCCTAACTGCAAAGCCCACTATCCTCAACTACAAAGTCCATTACTTCCAGCTGAAGAATGTAGATCAGAACCCATTATCCTCAACTGCCAAGCCCATTACTCCCACTGCAAACTCCAGATCAGAGCCCATTGTCCCCAATTACAAAGCCCATTATCCTCAACTACAAAGCTCATTACCCCACTATAGAATGTAGATCAGAGCCCATTAACCCCAACAGCAGTGCCCATTAACCCCAACAGCAGTGCCCATTAACCCCAACAGCAGTGCCCATTACTTCCAGCTGCAGAATCTAGATCAGAGCCCATTGTCCCCAACTACAAAGCCCATTACTCCCAGATGCAGAGTGTAGATCAGAGTTCATTAACCTCAGCGTCAAAACCCATTATCCTCAACTACAAAGCCCGTTACTCGCAGCTGCAGAGTGTAGACCAGTGTATTATCCTCAACTGCCAACCCCATTAGCCCCACTGCAAACTCCAGATCAGAGCCCATTGTCCCCAATTACAAAGCCCATTATCCTCAACTACAAAGCTCATTACCCCACTCTGGAATGTAGATCAGAGCCCATTAACCCCAACAGCAGTGCCCATTACTTCCAGCTGCAGAATCTAGATCAGAGCCCATTGCCCCCAACTACAAAGCCCATTACTCCCAGATGCAGAGTGTAGATCAGAGTTCATTAACCTCAGCGTCAAAACCCATTATCCTCAACTACAAAGCCCGTTACTCGCAGCTGCAGAGTGTAGACCAGAGCGTATTATCCTCAACTGCCAAGCCCATTACTCCCACTGCAAACTCCAGATCAGAGCCCATTGTCCCCAATTACAAAGCCCATTATCCTCAACTACAAAGCTCATTACCCCACTATAGAATGTAGATCAGAGCCCATTAACCCCAACAGCAGTGCCCATTACTTCCAGCTGCAGAGCCCATTGTCCCCAACTGCAAAGCCCATTACTCCCAGATGCAGAGTGCAGATCAGAGTTCATTAACCTCAATGTCAAAGCCCATTATCCTCAACTACAAAGCTCATTACCCCACTATAGAATGTAGATCAGAGCCCATTAACCCCAACAGCAGTGCCCATTAACCCCAACAGCAGTGCCCATTAACCCCAACAGCAGTGCCCATTAACCCCAACAGCAGTGCCCATTACTTCCAGCTGCAGAATCTAGATCAGAGCCCATTGTCCCCAACTACAAAGCCCATTACTCCCAGATGCAGAGTGTAGATCAGAGTTCATTAACCTCAGCGTCAAAACCCATTATCCTCAACTACAAAGCCCGTTACTCGCAGCTGCAGAGTGTAGACCAGAGCGTATTATCCTCAACTGCCAAGCCCATTACTCCCACTGCAAACTCCAGATCAGAGCCCATTGTCCCCAATTACAAAGCCCATTATCCTCAACTACAAAGCTCATTACCCCACTCTGGAATGTAGATCAGAGCCCATTAACCCCAACAGCAGTGCCCATTACTTCCAGCTGCAGAATCTAGATCAGAGCCCATTGCCCCCAACTACAAAGCCCATTACTCCCAGATGCAGAGTGTAGATCAGAGTTCATTAACCTCAGCGTCAAAACCCATTATCCTCAACTACAAAGCCCGTTACTCGCAGCTGCAGAGTGTAGACCAGAGCGTATTATCCTCAACTGCCAAGCCCATTACTCCCACTGCAAACTCCAGATCAGAGCCCATTGTCCCCAATTACAAAGCCCATTATCCTCAACTACAAAGCTCATTACCCCACTATAGAATGTAGATCAGAGCCCATTAACCCCAACAGCAGTGCCCATTACTTCCAGCTGCAGAGCCCATTGTCCCCAACTGCAAAGCCCATTACTCCCAGATGCAGAGTGCAGATCAGAGTTAATTAACCTCAATGTCAAAACCCATTATCCTCAACTACAAAGCCCGTTACCCCCAGCTGCAGAGTGTAGACCAGAGCGTATTATCCTCAACTGCAAGGCCCATTAACCTCAACCCAAGGGCCAGCATTCCTAGCTGCAGGATGTGGAGGAAGCCCATTATCCCCAGCTGCAAGACCGTCCATCTGCAGATGCGGGGGCTGTCGGTCGGAGCTCCTTCTTCCCCATCCCAAAGCCCATCCTCCCAGACTGCAGAGCCCCTTCACCCCCAACTGCAAGGCCCATTGTCCATGAGTCGGGATGGCCACAGCGAAGCCCCTGACAGTGCAGGCCGTGCAGGACTCATGGGGTGCTTCCCAGGGCTCTCTTCCCAAACCCAATGGGGAAGGGGGGCATTTCCCCATCTCCCACCAAAGGGGCGGGGTGGGGGGGTCTGCTTCCTCCTGTATCCCCCCACTCGCCCACCCACCCCCATTGACTTCGTTCCCCGAAATCCACAGAGGCCACCATCCCGATGACGTCGCCGGTCCTGACCCGGGTGGAGGAGGCGGAGGGGTCCTTCGAGGTCTACTTCATGCTGCCCGAGGCCTTCAGGGCGGACCCCCCGAAGCCCACCGAGGAGACGGTGAGAGGGAGGGCGGGGGGCTCACGGGGGAGAGGGACCCCTCATAGGATCTGTTGCTCTCCGGGGCTGGGACTCCCGTCTCTACTTCACTCACACTCCCATCCAGGGTACAAGAGCAAAGCGGTTCATGGAAGAATAGATCTCAAAAGCAAAAGAGTCCAGATATTAAAGTCAAAAGATCAGGAATAATCCTTAGAATTCAAAGGACATGATATGCATCAAAAACCCAGAAAGATCCAAAACATGCGATACAGGAACAGTCTTTAGAAACTTGAGACATGAACACAAGGAAACCTGGAGCTAGAAATCCCTTAGAAGCCTTGAATCATAGAATCATAGAATAGTAGAGTTGGAAGTTGGAAGAGACCACATGGGCCATCTAGTCCAACCCCCTGCTAAGAAGATGTTGACTTGGCAGACGTTCTATACGCCAACGTCAACATTGCCTAGACTGACAAAACACCCCAGTTGGCTTTTCTAACATAGGCAGAAATGTTGGGGATTGTGGATGATAGGTGGAAGCTCTTTCGTGTGCCCGTGAGCCCACAGTCACCCTGCGGAATGATGCACCACTCGGCTTTGCAGAACAAACAACACGGGAACCTTTACTACGTCCAAGAGATCCACAGAACAAGGGTACTTACAATAGTCCCTCTGACTGCTTACAGAAATCCACAGTCACAAGCAGTCCTGTCTTAGTTCATAGATCTGCTTCAGTGAAGATCAGCAGCAAACAATGTCAGCGTGAAGGTCAGGGTGCGAGTTGGGTGGGTTTCTTCAAACTCCATCAATCATCTTCTCCAGCACCCTGATGAATTGGTTGCAATCGTCTGCCACACCAATTCCTCTGTTCAAATGTCAGACTCAAAGAGATCTCTAGTCTAAAGTCCAAACATTTATTCAATATCTATAATACATATTTACAAAGCACAGCAAAAGCCATCGCTCTGAGCTGGCATTCTTCTATAGCCTCTTTGCTCGGCAAGCACCAGCTCAACTCACTCAGAGATAAGAAGCACATTCCTCAGTAGGAAGGAAGTTCCGACCTCCAAAGGCCAGAAATCATGCCTGATAGGTCAACAGCAGGCTGTCAGTCAAAACTAGCCTGCTGTTAACTGGGTTGTTGTATGTCTTTCGGGCTGTGTGGCCATGTTCCAGAAGCATTCTCTCCTGACGTTTCGCCCACATCTATGGCAGGCATCCTCAGAGGTTGCCTGCCATAGATGAGGATGATCTGAGGATGCCTGCCATAGATGTGGGCGAAACATCAGGAGAGAATGCTTCTGGAACATGGCCACACAGCCCAAAAGACATACAACAACCCTGTGATCCCGGCCATGAAAGCCTTCGACAACACACTGCTGTTAACGGTTTCATTACTGAAACACACACTCTTGCAAAAACAGCAGAAACACTTGATTTACATTTGATACACATACAACCATAATCCAACAAACAAGACCTCAGAAATAGTCAGGCCTCTCTGAGTACAGAGCCATCTTCTTCCCAGCCAGTACTCAGTAGACTCACACACACAGAGAGAGAGATAGAAACCTGTGCAAACCAGTTCTCCAGCAGCAGGGTAGCAATAGTTACAAACCGATTCCCAGGTCCTTGCAAACCCGGCCAATCGGCTTCATGCATTTGATTTTCCAGTCAACACACATATAATATCTTTGCAAACCATGACAAGAAAGTCATGCTGTTTCCCCTGAGAAGCTGATAAGGGCTCTTTGTCTAATAGGTGGCTTGACCTTCGTACTCTCTCTTGAGAACTTCGATGTTGATGGAACATACATCTCCTATCTCCCTGCTGCTCATTAGTCCGTCCACCTAGACTTTCATTCTCCTCCTCTGAGCTCAGTTCTGTCTCTGACCTTGCTTCTCTAGGGAACAGCCTTTCTGGAATGAAGAAAGAGAGACCTCTCATTCTCAGGGCTTAAATTTTTGATTGTCCTGCTGGCCTGCAGGTCCAGAATCCCCAGTGTCATCATCAGGCTGCCTAGTAGGCCCATAATCCCCAGTGAGATCAGGTACAGAGGCTGGACTACAGCAGGATCCCCCTTGAGTTGACCACAGAGTCCAGGGTCAGCCATGAAGGTGGCCAGATTACTCCTTTTGGTGTCTCTGAGGGACCCCTGACCTGACCTCGGGCCCCCATTCTCCCCCCTTGCAGGTCTTCCTGACCACCTCCCCAGAGATGGAGGTCTACGCCCGCTTCTTTGGGGGCTGGATGACGGACAACGTCCAGGAGGAGCAGCTGAAGTCCCTGGATGAAGCCCTCACCCGCGACCAGAGGGCCACACGGCCGGGGCTGCACTACGTGGCCGGATTCAACAGGTGGAGGTCACGCCTGGAAAGTGGGACCGGTGGGGGGCGGGGGGCTTCTTCTGCCCCTCTTGAGGTCTCTGCAGGGCAGGGGGTGCCTCCATGCAGAACTGGCTGGCCTTCTGTCGGGAGGGCTTGGAAGGTGTCTTCCTATTTCACAGAAGGCGGTCAGGCTGGATGGTCTTTGTGGGTCCCTTCCAATACTAAGAGTCTATTCTTATTCTTCAGCACTCTCCCGGAAGGGCTTGGATGGCGTCTTCTTCCATTGCGGAAGGGGTTTGGACTGGGTGGGCCGTTGGGGTCCCTTCCAACTCTCGGATTCTATCATTATTCTATTAGGGCCAGGCTTTAGCTCAGCTGATTAATCACCAAACTGCAATAATCTTGCCAATCAGAAGGTTGAGAGTTCGAAGCCTGGGTCACAGTAAGCTCCTGACCTTTAGCCCAGCTTCTGCCTACCTAGCTGTTTGAAAACAAATGTGAGTAGATAAATAGGAACCACATTCAAGTGGGGAGGTATTTAGGTTTCATGTTTCAATCAAAAAAAGGAGGAATTTTACCAACAAAGAAAGTTCTTTGTCAGGGAGATGGAGCGACAGCACCCCCGGTGGCCGGGATGGATCTCAGCCTCCAAAGATGCCGAAGGATGGGAAAGCCTATGTATACCTCTATCTGTTGTTTGTCTTGTCATTGTTACAATCGGCATTGAATGTTTGCCACATATGAAATCACAGTCAGTGATTTGCCCTGAGTCCCCTTCAGGGTGAGAAGGGTGGGATATAAGTACTGTAAATAAAATAATAATAAATAATTATTAATATTAATATTGAGTAGAGGCTGGATGGCCATCTGTCAGGAGGGCTTGGATGGTGATCGCAGAAAGGGGTCAGACTGGCTGGCCTTTGGGCGTCTTTTCCAATGCTAGGATTCTATTACTATTATTAATTGGAAGCTGAGTGGCCATCTGTCGGGAAGGCTTGGTGTGTCTGTTCCTTGATGGTGGAAGGGGTTGGATTGGAGGGCCTTAATAATAATAATAATAATAATAATAATAATAATAATAATAATACTTTATTTATATTCCGCCCTATCTATCTCCCCAAGGGGACTCAGGGCAGATCACAGTACACACACACAGCAAATATTCAATGTCGTTTGGTCAGATGGGGCAGAACAGGACAGACAGAAACGAGATATGTTGTCTCGAAGTCCAGTTTTGATGCCTTGGAGGTTGAGTTTGGATTCAGCCACAGGGGGGTGCTGTCGCTCCACTCTCTATGATAAAGAGCCATCAGGACTTCCTCCTTCCTCTCGGTCACTGCATTTCTGGTCTTGTTCTTCTATGGTCTCGTAAAATACCTCCCCTGCTAATTAGCGGTCCCTAATTTCTCTACTCACAGCTCTAAGCTGTTTTCGAACTGCTTAGGTCAGGGATCCCCAAACTAAGGCCCGGGGGCCGGATGCGGCCCTCCAAGGTCATTGACCTGGCCCCCGCCCTCAGTTTTATAATATAATATTTTTATATCCGTTTTAATAATATAATATATTGTATATACATATAATATTGATAATAATCTTATGTTATACAATATAATACTAATAGTAATACCATATAATAATATTAATTATATGTTATATATTACATCTTATATAATAGTATAGTGGTATAGTTCAATATAGTAATGTATAATGCTAATATTGTGTTATGCTAATAATATAATATATTGTATGTACATACAGCTGCTCTGAGTCCCCTTCGGGGTGAGAAGGGTGGGATATAAATGTAGTAAATAAATGCAGTAAATAATTAATTAATTTTAGACTTAGGCTCGGCCAAATTCTGACATGACTTGAAGGCACACAACAACAACAATCCTAATTAACTTGACTATCTCATTGGCCAGTAGCAGGCCCTCACTTCCCATTGAAATACTAATAGGTTTATGTTGGTTAAAATTGTTTTCATTTTTAAATATTGTATTGTTCTTTTGTTGTTGTCGTTGTACTACAAATAAGACATGTGCAGTATGCATAGGAATTTGTATTTTTTTTCAAATGATAATTCGGCCCCTCAACAGTCTGAAAGATTGTGGACTGGCCCTCTGCTTAAAAAGTTTGGGGACCCCTGGCTTAGGTAAACAGTGAGCTGGGCTTGACGGTCTGGTGCTCACCCCAACCAGGCTTTGAACCGGCCACCTTTCGGTTGGTAGATCTTATTACTGCCGGGGATTTACAAGCTGGGCTGTAGCCCAGCTGGTAAATGACAAAGAGCCATCAGGACTTCCTCCTTCCTTTTGGTCACCGGTATTTTATGGTGTCGTAAAATACCCCCCCCCCCCCCGCTAATTAGTGGTACCTAATTTCTCTACTCACAGCTCTAAGCTGTTTTCGAACTGCTTAGGTAAACAGTGAGCTGGGCTTGACAGTCGGGTGCTCACCCCGACCGGGCTTCGAACCGGCCACCTTTCAGTTGGTAGATTTTATTACTGCTGGGAAGTTACAAGCTGGGTTGTAGCCCAGCTGGTAAATGACAAAGAGCCATCAGGACTTCCTCCTTCCTTTTGGTCACCGGTATTTTATGGTGTCGTAAAATACCCCCCCCCCCCCGCTAATTAGCGGTCCCTAATTTCTCTACTCACAGCTCTAAGCTGTTTTCGAACTGCTTAGGTAAACAGTGAGCTGGGCTTGACAGTCGGGTGCTCACCCCGACCGGGCTTCGAACCGGCCACCTTTCAGTTGGTAGATTTTATTACTGCTGGGAAGTTACAAGCTGGGTTGTAGCCCAGCTGGTAAATGACAAAGAGCCATCAGGACTTCCTCCTTCCTTTTGGTCACCGGTATTTTATGGTGTCGTAAAATACCCCCCCCCCCCAGCTAATTAGTGGTCCCTAATTTCTCTACTCACAGCTCTAAGCTGTTTTCGAACTGCTTAGGTAAACAGTGAGCTGGGCTTGACGGTCAGGTGCTCACCCCGACCTGGGCTTCAAACTGGCCACCTTTCCGTCAGTAGATCTTATTACTGCCGGGGATTTGCCCTCTGTGCTAAACCCCGACCCCTACGATCTCTAGGACTGTGATTCTAATCCAGAGTGAGGGAAAGGATATGGATTGGGGGGAGGAGTGAAGATGAACCCCAAATCTCCCCCAAACCCCAATCAAAACAAATAGCATAGCACAAGATGCCAGGTTCTGTATATGTGTGTGTGTGTGGGGGGGGGGGGGTCCCTCTTTATCTGGGGACCAGATGTCTTTTGGGTGGGTTCCCTTCTTTATTGGGGAGGGGGCTTCCATGCCCTTCCGTTGCCACCCACACTAACACCCCCTTTTTTCTCTGTCTCTCCCATTGGCAGCCCCTTTGAGCTCTACAACCGGCGCAACGAGGTCTGGCGCCTGGCGGAGGGAGACCTGGCCTGCCCCTCGGCCCTGCAGGAGGGTCCGGAGGAGTAGCCCCACTCCCAGGGCCACCCAAAGTGGAGCCAAACCGCTTCAGCCCCGCAGTGCGGATCTCCTCCTCCTCCTCATCTCTTTGCTCTTCCTGGGCAGAGACCTCTTCTTGCTTCCAGGGAATAAAGAAGCGCATTTTAATAATAAAAATAGCCAGTTAATGCTTGGAGGGAAACATGGCATTGTTATTCTTGCGGAGCCTTCAAAGGAAGGATGGCAGGAGGGGCTTTGCATTCGAGGACATTGCTTGCTTGGGAAGGGGCTGCTTCGGGTCTTGTTTTAAGGGGGGGGGGGAGTGGGGTGTCAATGGACACAGACTTAAACCAAAATGATGGTCATTGTCATCATCAAGCCACAAGGAGAGGCCAAGAAGAAGAAGAAGAAGAAATAATAATAATAATAATAATAATAATAATAATAATAATAATAATAAAGCACAGCAGACAAAAAACCAGTGCAAGAAAACCGCACTACAAACTAGAGCTGACAGCTGGCACAACAAAACATTTCACAGAAAGTTCCTTGACAGAATTGAAGGAAAAGCTGATAAGGAGAAGACCTGGCTATGTCTCAGGAATGGGACCCTGAAGAAGGAGACAGAAGGCCTGATCCTTGCAGCCCAGGAGCAAGACATCAGGACAAAGGCAATTAATAATAATAATAATAATAATAATAATAATAATAATAATAATAGAAGACCTGGCTCTGGCTCATGAATGGGACCCTGAAGAAGGAGACAGAAGGCCTGATCCTTG
The DNA here is from genome assembly GCF_035594765.1 of Anolis carolinensis. Lineage (NCBI taxonomy): Eukaryota > Metazoa > Chordata > Lepidosauria > Squamata > Anolidae > Anolis > Anolis carolinensis. Next base: position 8,182,657 of record NC_085842.1, read on the forward strand.
CAGCCCAGGAGCAAGACATCAGGACAAAGGCAATTAATAATAATAATAATAATAATAATAATAATAATAATAATAATAATAGAAGACCTGGCTCTGGCTCACGAATGGGACCCTGAAGAAGGAGAGAGAAGGCCTGATCCTTGCAGCCCAGGAGCAAGACATCAGGACAAAGGCCATTAATAATAATAATAATAATAATAATAATAATAATAATAATAATAATAATAGAAGACCTGATTCTGGCTCACGAATGGGACCCTGAAGAAGGAGACAGAAGGCCTGATCCTTGCAGCCCAGGAGCAAGACATCAGGACAAAGGCCATTAATAATAATAATAATAATAATAATAATAATAGAAGACCTGGCTCTGGCTCACGAATGGGACCCTGAAGAAGGAGACAGAAGGCCTGATCCTTGCAGCCCAGGAGCAAGACATCAGGACAAAGGCCATTAATAATAATAATAATAATAATAATAATAATAATAATAATAGAAGACCTGGCTCTGGCTCACAAATGGGACCCTGAAGAAGGAGAGAGAAGGCCTGATCCTTGCAGCCCAGGAGCAAGACATCAGGACAAAGGCCATTAATAATAATAATAATAATAATAATAATAATAATAATAATAATAATAATAATAATAGAAGACCTGGCTCTGGCTCACGAATGGGACCCTGAAGAAGGAGACAGAAGGCCTGATCCTTGCAGCCCAGGAGCAAGACATCAGGACAAAGGCCATTAATAATAATAATAATAATAATAATAATAATAATAATAATAATAGAAGACCTGGCTCTGGCTCACAAATGGGACCCTGAAGAAGGAGAGAGAAGGCCTGATCCTTGCAGCCCAGGAGCAAGACATCAGGACAAAGGCCATTAATAATAATAATAATAATAATAATAATAATAATAATAATAATAATAGAAGACCTGATTCTGGCTCACGAATGGGACCCTGAAGAAGGAGACAGAAGGCCTGATCCTTGCAGCCCAGGAGCAAGACATCAGGACAAAGGCCATTAATAATAATAATAATAATAATAATAATAATAATAATAATAATAATAATAGAAGACCTGGCTCTGGCTCACGAATGGGACCCTGAAGAAGGAGACAGAAGGCCTGATCCTTGCGGCCCAGGAGCAAGACATCAGGACAAAGGCAATTAATAATAATAATAATAATAATAATAATAATAATAATAATAATAGAAGACCTGGCTCTGGCTCACGAATGGGACCCTGAAGAAGGAGACAGAAGGCCTGATCCTTGCAGCCCAGGAGCAAGACATCAGGACAAAGGCCATTAATAATAATAATAATAATAATAATAATAATAATAGAAGACCTGGCTGTGGCTCACGAATGGGACCCTGAAGAAGGAGACAGAAGGCCTGATCCTTGCAGCCCAGGAGCAAGACATCAGGACAAAGGCAATTAATAATAATAATAATAATAATAATAATAGAAGACCTGGCTCTGGCTCACGAATGGGACCCTGAAGAAGGAGACAGAAGGCCTGATCCTTGCAGCCCAGGAGCAAGACATCAGGACAAAGGCCATTAATAATAATAATAATAATAATAATAATAATAGAAGACCTGGCTGTGGCTCACGAATGGGACCCTGAGGAAGGAGAGAGAAGGCCTGATCCTTGCAGCCCAGGAGCAAGACATCAGGACAAAGGCCATTAATAATAATAATAATAATAATAATAATAATAATAATAATAATAATAGAAGACCTGGCTCTGGCTCACGAATGGGACCCTGAAGAAGGAGACAGAAGGCCTGATCCTTGCAGCCCAGGAGCAAGACATCAGGACAAAGGCCATTAATAATAATAATAATAATAATAATAATAATAATAATAATAGAAGACCTGGCTGTGGCTCACGAATGGGACCCTGAAGAAGGAGAGAGAAGGCCTGATCCTTGCAGCCCAGGAGCAAGACATCAGGACAAAGGCCATTAATAATAATAATAATAATAATAATAATAGAAGACCTGGCTCTGGCTCACGAATGGGACCCTGAAGAAGGAGAGAGAAGGCCTGATCCTTGCAGCCCAGGAGCAAGACATCAGGACAAAGGCCATTAATAATAATAATAATAATAATAATAATAATAATAATAATAATAGAAGACCTGGCTCTGGCTCACGAATGGGACCCTGAAGAAGGAGACAGAAGGCCTGATCCTTGCAGCCCAGGAGCAAGACATCAGGACAAAGGCCATTAATAATAATAATAATAATAATAATAATAATAATAATAATAATAGAAGACCTGGCTCTGGCTCACAAATGGGACCCTGAAGAAGGAGAGAGAAGGCCTGATCCTTGCAGCCCAGGAGCAAGACATCAGGACAAAGGCCATTAATAATAATAATAATAATAATAATAATAATAATAGAAGACCTGGCTCTGGCTCACGAATGGGACCCTGAAGAAGGAGAGAGAAGGCCTGATCCTTGCAGCCCAGGAGCAAGACATCAGGACAAAGGCCATTAATAATAATAATAATAATAATAATAATAATAATAATAATAGAAGACCTGGCTCTGGCTCACGAATGGGACCCTGAAGAAGGAGACAGAAGGCCTGATCCTTGCAGCCCAGGAGCAAGACATCAGGACAAAGGCCATTAATAATAATAATAATAATAATAATAATAATAATAATAATAATAGAAGACCTGGCTCTGGCTCACGAATGGGACCCTGAAGAAGGAGACAGAAGGCCTGATCCTTGCAGCCCAGGAGCAAGACATCAGAACAAAGGCCATTAATAATAATAATAATAATAATAATAATAATAATAATAATAATAATAGAAGACCTGGCTCTGGCTCACGAATGGGACCCTGAAGAAGGAGACAGAAGGCCTGATCCTTGCAGCCCAGGAGCAAGACATCAGGACAAAGGCCATTAATAATAATAATAATAATAATAATAATAATAATAATAATAATAGAAGACCTGGCTCTGGCTCACGAATGGGACCCTGAAGAAGGAGACAGAAGGCCTGATCCTTGCAGCCCAGGAGCAAGACATCAGGACAAAGGCCATTAATAATAATAATAATAATAATAATAATAATAATAATAATAATAGAAGACCTGGCTCTGGCTCACGAATGGGACCCTGAAGAAGGAGACAGAAGGCCTGATCCTTGCAGCCCAGGAGCAAGACATCAGGACAAAGGCCATTAATAATAATAATAATAATAATAATAATAATAATAATAATAATAGAAGACCTGGCTGTGGCTCACGAATGGGACCCTGAAGAAGGAGACAGAAGGCCTGATCCTTGCAGCCCAGGAGCAAGACATCAGAACAAAGGCCATTAATAATAATAATAATAATAATAATAATAATAATAATAATAGAAGACCTGGCTCTGGCTCACAAATGGGACCCTGAAGAAGGAGACAGAAGGCCTGATCCTTGCAGCCCAGGAGCAAGACATCAGGACAAAGGCAATTAATAATAATAATAATAATAATAATAATAATAATAATAATAGAAGACCTGGCTCTGGCTCACGAATGGGACCCTGAAGAAGGAGACAGAAGGCCTGATCCTTGCAGCCCAGGAGCAAGACATCAGAACAAAGGCCATTAATAATAATAATAATAATAATAATAATAATAATAATAATAATAGAAGACCTGGCTCTGGCTCACAAATGGGACCCTGAAGAAGGAGACAGAAGGCCTGATCCTTGCAGCCCAGGAGCAAGACATCAGGACAAAGGCAATTAATAATAATAATAATAATAATAATAATAATAATAATAATAATAATAGAAGACCTGGCTCTGGCTCACGAATGGGACCCTGAAGAAGGAGACAGAAGGCCTGATCCTTGCAGCCCAGGAGCAAGACATCAGGACAAAGGCCATTAATAATAATAATAATAATAATAATAATAATAGAAGACCTGGCTCTGGCTCACGAATGGGACCCTGAAGAAGGAGACAGAAGGCCTGATCCTCGCAGCCCAGGAGCAAGACATCAGGACAAAGGCAATTCAGGCCAAGATCGAAAAATCAGCTGATGACCCAAAATGCAGACTGTGCAAGGAAACCAACGAAACCATTGATCATATCCTCAGCTGCTGTAAGAAAATCGCACAGACAGACTACAAACAGAGGCACAACTCTGTGGCCCAAATGATTCATTGGAACTTATGCCTCAAGTCCCACCTCCCAGCAGCAAAGAACTGGTGGGATCACAAACCTGCAAAAGTCTTGGAAAATGAGCACGCAAAGATACTGTGGGACTTCCGAATCCAGACTGACAAAGTTCTGGAACACAACACACCAGACATCACAGTTGTGGAAAAGAACAAGGTTTGGATCATGGATGTTGCCATCCCAGGTGACAGTCGCATTGACGAAAAACAACAGGAAAAACTCAGCCGCTCTCAGGACCTCAAGATTGAACTTCAAAGACTCTGGCAGAAACCAGTACAGGTGGTCCCGGTGGTGATGGGCACACTGGGTGCCGTGCCAAAAGATCACAGCCGGCATTTGGAAACAATAGACATTGACAAAATTACGATCTGCCAACTGCAAAAGGCCACCCGACTGGGATCTGCACGCATCATCCGAAAATACATTACAAAGTCCTAGACACTTGGGAAGTGTTCGACTTGTGATTTTGTGATACGAAATCCAGCATGTCTATCTTGTTTGCTGTGTCATACAACACCGTTGTGTCAATAATAATAATAATAATAATAATAATAATAATAATAATAATAGGGATTCAGGGCGGCTTACAAAGCACACAATGGTGCCATACAACATCTATATATATTGTATAATAAAGGCCAGTGTTTTATGTGGGTATGTTTCTGGGTATGTATGTATGTGGCAGCTTTCTGATTGGCTCCCACTTTCACAAGCCACTGTGACCCCTACGAATGACAGACCTGCCTCAAAATTGGCACACTTAACCCCCATGATGCACTTTATGTCCTGGTGCGGTGTGGGGGAGGATGGACTATGGATGATGGGATTTGCAGTACTTTCAATTGCTTCAACTCCCACAGATCACTGAGACGCCCACCGGTGATGGAACTGGACCAAACTTGGCAGGCAGAACCCCCGTGACCCTCTTTACACCCTGGTGCAGTTTTCGGGAAGATGTACCATGGATTATGGGATTTGCAGTACCTTCACTCACTTCCGGAGACCACTGCAACAACAAGGAAGGACAGAACTGAACAAAACTTGGCACACATATCCCAAATGGCATACTTTACATGTTGCAGCAGTTTGGGGTTGAACAGAGCAAGGATTATGGGATTTGCAGTACCTTCACTCACTTCCGGAGACCACTGCAACAGCAAGGAAGGACAGAACTGAACAAAACTTGGCACACATATCCCAAATGGCATACTTTACATGTTGCAGCAGTTTGGGGTTGAACAGAGCAAGGATTATGGGATTTGCAGTACCTTCACTCACTTCCGGAGACCACTGCAACAGCAAGGAAGGACAGAACTGAACAAAACTTGGCACACATATCCCAAATGGCATACTTTACATGTTGCAGCAGTTTGGGGTTGAACAGAGCAAGGATTATGGGATTTGCAGTACCGTCACCCAATTCACCACTCACAGACCACTGCGATGCCCACGACTGAGGGAACTTGACCAAACTTGGCATACAAATGCAATGTGGCCCACTTTACACCGTGGTGTGGTGTGGAGGAGGATGGGCCATGGATGCTGGGATCTGCAGTACTTTAAAATGCTTTGTATCCCACAGACCACTGTTACTCTATCCAATGACACATCATGACCAAACTTTGCACACATAACTCTCATGACTCACTTTATGTCCTCCTGTGATTTGGGGGACAATGGACTAAGGATGATGGGATTTGCACTACCTTCATTCACTTCCTGAAACCACTGCAACCCACACCAATGACTGATCCAGACCAAACTTGGCATATAGAGCCCTGATGACCCAGTCTGCATCCTGGTGTGGTTTGGAAGAGTTTGGACCATGGATGATGGGACTTGCAGTATCTTAACTCACTTCCTGAGAGCCCTGCAACCCCCACCAATGTCTGGTCAAGACCAAACTTGGCACATAGAGCCCCCATGACCTACTCTACACTCTGGTGCTGGGTTTTTTTGGGGGGGGGTGGACCATGGATGATGGGACTTGCAGTTTACCCACACACACTGAACCCAGCTGACATTGGATCTAGACTACACTTGGAACACAGTCAAACATTGCCTTTCTCAAATGACCCGGGCATTGCTGGGTCCCCAAGCTAGTATAAAACACAATATATCAACATAAAAACCAATAACACATTAAAACCAGACATATAATTTATTTTATTTATTTATTTACAGTATTTATATTCCGTCCTTCCTTCTCATCCTGGACTCAGGGCAGATAACAATGTACATACATATATATATATATATATATATATATATATATATATATGACAAACATTCAATGGCATTAGACATACGACATATATAGACAGACACAGAGGCAATTTAACATTTTCCAGCTTCCGGCTTCATGAGGGTGTGCTTGATTCCAGCCACAGGGGGAGCTGCTGCTTCTCCATCCACTTGTGACATTGAGTCCTTAATGGAGTACTTCCTCATTCTTCTGCACGCTGTTGGAAGTTTTTATGGTGTCGTAAATTAGTTAAATTAGCCTCCACGCATAAAGCAGTACCTAAATTTCCTACTCTACAGATGCAACTGTCTTTCAGGTTGGTTAAGTCAACAGCGAGTTAGGCTATTAATTGTTGGGGGCTCAATCCGACCCGTGCTGGCTTCGAACTCATGACCTCTCGATCAGTAGCACAACCGTTATAAAATTAACAAGAGCAATAGAATTAATGAAGTATGGCAATAGACGCTAATTAAAAGATCCATACGATCAATTTAGCCTTCTGTGGCTGAAGGCAGTAACCTGGCTGCAACCTTAAACCTTATCAAAGGCCTGCAGAAGGAGCCACATTTTTAGCTCTTTCCGAAAGTGCTGCATTGTGGAAGGCCCTCTCTCTCCCTCGTTCCCACCAACTGCACTTGGGACGGAGGTGGGACTGAGAGGAGGGCCTCTCCGGCAGATCTCTGAGCCCACTCCAGTTCATAGGGGGAGAGGCGGTCTCGAAGATCAGTTGGACCCGAAGCGTATAGGGCTTTATAGGTGATAACCTACACTTTGAATTGGGAACGGAAACTTGTTGGAAGCCAGTGGAGCTCCTTCGATAGGGGCGTGGTATGCCGATCTTTGCACCAATTGCCATTTCTGGTCAGTCGCAAGGCCGAACAGGATATGGGGTTACAGCCTGTGCTGGATGGGGTCGCACTCCCCCTGAAGACACAGGTTCGCCTCCCCAGACAATCTTAGACTCCGGAATGGTTCATAAGGGGAGATACAATTGGAGAGGTAAGCTGGGCCAGAACCATTTAGGGCTTTATAGGCTAAAGCCAGCGCTTTGGACTGGGCTCGGTAGCAGACTGGCGGGCAGTGGAGCTGGCACAACAGGGGGGTTGTGTGCAGGGCCGTAGCCAGAAAAAAATTTCGGGAGAGGTTTTGAAAATTTCACGCGGGGGGGGGGGGGGGGTTTGAACCCCTAGCACATACCTCTCCCCGCTACAAACCTGTCAATATCTGCTTGAAATAGTGCCTGGAGGGACTCTTAATGTTTTGCATCTCATAGACTTAGCATGGGGATTTGGTTAACCAGTTAAAATTCATGAGTAAACCAGGTTTTTTTTTATAACCTGAAAAATTTCGGGGGGGGGGGGGTTGAACCCCTAAAACCACCCCCTCGCTACAGGCCTGGTTGTGTGCTCTCTGTATGCAGCTCCGGTGAGCAGTCTGGCTGCCTCCCGTTGGACCGGTTGCAGCTTCCAAACAGTCTTCAAAGGCAGCCCCACATAGAGCGTGTTGCAGTAATCTATTCAGGATGTAACCAGAGTGTGGACTACGGTGGCCAAGCTAGACTTCCTAAGGTACGGACGCAACTGGTCACAGGTTTTAATTGTGCAAAAGCTCCCCTGGCCACCGCTGAAACCTGGGGCTCCAGGCTCAGCGATGAGTCCAGGAGAAGAACTCCCAAGCTGCGAACCTGTGTCTTCGGGGGAGTGTGACCCCGTCCAACACAGGCTGTGACCCTATGCCCTGTTCGGCCTTGTGACTGACAGGAGGACCTCTGTCTTGTCTGGATTCAATTTGTTCGCCGTCATCCAGTCCGACACAGCGGCCAAGCGCCGGTGCAGGACCTGAACAGCCTCCTTAGTGACAGGTGGGAAGGAGGAATAGAACTGAACATCAATCTGCGTGCAGATGACACCGTCCTTCGAAACTCTGGATGTCGCTCCCACTGGCTTCATGTAGATGTTAAACAACACCGGGGGTTGTATTGAACCCTGTGGGACCCCACAGGACAAAGGTAGTGGGGCCAACCACACCTTCTGGACAGGGGGAGGGTGTCCCTGCTGGTTCTGCCGGACCTCTCAGCGGCCTTCGATACCGTAGACCACGGTCTCCTTCTGGGACGCCTTGCGGGAATGGGCCTCGGAGGGACTGTTTTGCAGTGGCTCCGGTCCTTCCCCAAAGGTCACTCTCCGTTCCCGGCGAGGTTCATCCACGGAGTCCCGTGTCCGGCCTGAAGCCAGACTATGGCGAGTCCAGATAATCCGTGTGTGCCAAGAACGCCTGGAGTTGCGAGGCCACAACTGAAGGGCCTGAGTCTGTGAGGAAGGGCGGGAGTTGGAGCCCAAGACCCCCGTGGGGAGGGCCAGGGTCTGCCCATGCCTGCTGCCCTGAAGGAAGGGGGGGGGGCGAGGAGGGGAAGGAGCAGGGCCTCCCGCCCACGGTCCCGCTGCCTCAGGGGCCCGAGGTGTGGTCCCGAGGGGTGCCGGGGTTGGGGAGGATCCAAGGGAGCCCCTCCCTCCCTCCCTCGGCCCCTCCTCCCTCCTCTTCCTCCCGGAGCGCATCCTCATCCTCATCCTCATCCTCATCCTCATCCTCCTCCTCTGCCTCGGCTGCTGCTGCTGTTGCCGCTGGAAGACGAGGCGGAGGGCGGAGGAGGAGGAGGAGGAGGAGGAGGGAGGAGAGGAGGAAGGCGCAGAAGCAGAAGATCCCGACAGGCAGGAGGAGCAGGAGGAGAAGAAGAGGAGGAGAGGAGGAGAGGAGGGAGAAGAGAAGAGGAGGAGGAGAAGAAGAGGTCGGTGCATCCTCCTCCTCCTCGGTCGCCTCCGCCGCTGCAGCTCCCCCCCCTCCCTCCCCCCCCCTCCCTCCCTGAGCCCTCCTCCTCCTCCTCCTCCTCCTCTCGCCTTCCTGCCTTCCTGTCTTCCTGCCTCGGGCGTCGTCCGCTGCCGGGCGGCGGAGGGAGGAAGGAAGGGAGGGAGGGAGGGAGGGAGGGAGGCGGGGGCTGGAGGCACCGCCACCATCATGTCCTATGCGCCCTTCCGGGGGTCCCGACGCCCCAGCGCCGCCGCCGTCGCCGCCGCCGCCGCCGCAGGTGAGTGGGGAGGGGGGGGAGGGGGAGGGGGAGGGGGAGGGGGGGCTTCGTGTATATATATATATATATATTGGGGGCCCATCCATCCTTCCATCCATCCCATCCCTCCATCCAAAGGATGCAGAGATGCAGGGGCTCACCTGTCTCTCGGCCTGCCTGGCTCCTCTCTTCCTTCTTGATGGGGAGGGGGCTTCCTCCATGGACCCCTCCTCCTCCTCCTCCTCTTCCCAATGATGTTGACCCCCCCCCCCCTCCATCCCTTCATCCCTCCATCCCTCCATCCAAAGGATACAGAGATGCAGAAAGGCTCACCTGTCTGCCTCTCTTCCTACCTTCCGGATGGGGAGGGGGCTTCATCCATGGACCCCTCCTCCTCCTCCTCCTCTTCCCAATAATGTTGACCCCCCCCCTCCATCCCTTCATCCCTCCATCCAAAGGATACAGAGATGCAGAGGCTCACCTGTCTCTCGGCCTGCCTTCCTTCCTCTCTTCCTTCCTGATGGGGAGGGGGCTTCATCCATGGACCCCTCCTCCTCCTCCTCTTCCCAATAATATTGCCCCCCCCCATCTCTCCATCCTTCCATCCCTCCATCCAAAGGATACAGAGATGCAGAGGCTCACCTGTCTGTCTCCCTTCCTCCCTTCTTTATGAGGAGGGGGCTTCCTCCATGGACCCCTCCTCCTCCTCTTCCCAATCATGGTGCCCCCCTCCTCCATCCCTCCATCCAAAGGATGCAGATTCAGAGGCTCACCTGTCTGTCTCCCTTCCTTCCTTCTTTATGGGGAGGGGGCTTCCTCCATGGACCCCTCCCCCTCTTTTTCCCAATCCTCATAATGTTGCCCCCCCTCCATCCTTCCTGCCAAGGGATGCAGAGGCTCACCTGTCTCTTTGCCTTCCTTCCTTCCTTCTTGATGGGGAGGGGGCTTCCTCTTCCCCATAATAATAATAATCATCATAATGGGACCCTCACCCCCCCCCCCAGCACCCTTCCCTTCTGCATGGGACGAGACCCCCCCTTCCGCCCCCAAATCCAGCCTCCATCCTGTTTGTCTAATGCAGGCCACAGGCCAGGTGGGGTGTCAACAGATCGTGTTTATTCCCCCCTCCCGAGTGGGATAAAGAAACAGATAAAGAAACAGATGTCAATCAACAATATGTGTTTCTCCCTCTCCCCCCCCCCCCCCCCCCCGTGTCCACCCACCCACACGAAGAAGACCCCCGACATGACACGTGTCTGCACCAAGGGCCTCTCTCTTTAGGCCCCACTTCTGATGATGGTGGGGAGGGGGACATAAAGAGGAGGTCTTCACACACACAGAGATATATATATATGTAAATATTGGGGGGGTGGTCTTCTTTCTCCCTTCCCCTTCTCCTTCCTCCCTCCATCCCTCCTCCTCCTCCGCTCAAGGGATGCAGAGATGCTCACCTGTCTCTTTGCCTCCCTTCCTCCCTTCTTTCCTTATGGGGAGGGGGCTTCCTCTATGGGCCCCTCCTCTTCCCAATAAGAATCATAATAATGGGAGCCCCCCTCCTCCCCATTCCGTCCATCCGTCCATCCCGAAGGCAGAATCACGCAGGAGACAGGCCGGGTGGGAGGTCAATACATCACTGTCTATTTCTGCCTCCCACCCACTCACACGAAGCCCCCCGACACGTGTCTGCGCCAAGAGCCTCTCTAGGCCCCACTTTGGAGGGACACCAATAATGATGATGATGATGATGATGATGATGATGAAGGCCTTCCTCTTCCCAATCATAACAACAGGAGCCCCACTGTCTCCCTTCTGCATTGATCCCAAAGACAGGAAAAGGGAGCTCTGATTGCAGGGGGTCTTATATATCTATATCTATATCTATCTATCTAGCTATCTATATATATATATAGAGGGCTCTTCTTTCTCCCTTCCTCTTCCTCTCTCCATCCCTCCTCCTCCTCCGCTCAATGGGCTGCCAAGGGATGCAGAGGCTCACCTGCCTCTTCGCCCACCTCTCTGCCTTCCTTCTTTGTGGGGAGGGGGCTTCCTCTTCCCAGTCATCCCTTCTGCATGGGTCCTGCCCATGGGGTGAGCCCCCTTTCCGCCCCGAAGACAGCAAAGGAAGGCTCCGGTCTCCATCCTGTTTGAATCCTGCAGGAGACCGGCCAGGCGGGATGTCAACAAAGCAGGTGTATTTCTGCCTCCCTTGGCCTCCCACCCACGCGAAGCCCCCTCCCCACACGTGTCTGCGTGGAGACCCTCTCTCTAGGCCCCACTCTGGAGGGGCACTAATAATAATAATAATAATAATAATAATAATAATAATAATAATAATAAAGTGATGCTGATGATGATAAGGCCTTCTTCCTTCACGGTTGTTGTACGTATTCCGGGCGGTGTGGCCATGTTCTAGAAGCATTCTCTCCTGACGTTTCGCCCACATCTGTGGCAGGCATCCTCAGAGGTTGTGAGGCATGGAGAAACTAGGCGAGGAAGGTTAATATATATCTGTGGAGAGTCTGTGACAAGAGTCCTTTGTCCTTATCAATAGTATATATATTTTTACCTTCCTTGCTTAGTTTCTCCATGCCTCAGAACCTCTGAGGATGCCTGCCATAGATGTGGGTGAAACGTCAGGAGAGAATACTTCTAGAACATGGCCAGACAGACCGAAAGACATACAACAAACCTGTGATCCCGGCCATGAAGGCCTTCGACAACACCTTCTTCCTTCCCTTGGAGATGGAGGAGGGGGCTCGGCAACCAGGGTCACCTGTCTCTTTGCCTTCCTTCCTTCCTTCCTTCCTTCCTTCCTTCCTTCCTTCCTTCCTTCCTTCCTTCCTTCTTCCCAATAATAATCATAATGAGAGCCCCCCCTCTCCCTTCTGCATTGGTCCCAGAGACAGCAAATGAAGTCTCCATCCTGTTTGAATAATGCAGGAGACAGGCCAGGTGGGACGTCAACAAACAATATGCATTTCTGCATATGAGTGAGGTAAAGATACAGATGTCAATCAATAATATTTATTTCTGCCTCCCACCCACATGAAGCCCCCCCGACATGTGTTTGCGCCGAGAGCCTCTTTCTAGGCCCCACTTTCAGAGGGGCACCAAACAATAATGATGATGATGATGATGATGATGAGGATGAGGATGAGGATGATGATGAGGATGATGATGATGATGATGAGGATGATGATGAGGGGGGCACCAACCAATAATAACGATGATGATGATGAGGATGAGGATGAGGATGATGATGGGGATGATTATGATGATGAGGATGATGATGAGGATGATGATGAGGGTGGGGTGGGGAACATAAAGGGTGTATGTGTGTGTGTGTATATATATATATATAAAAAGGGGTAATGAAATTTCGGCCTAGGACAAAACCACAAAACTACACATCCCAGAAACACTAAACTTGGCAGCACAACCCCTCATCCATGCCTCTACGTTCATACAACAAAAAGCTCCAGCTCCTCCAGAAAACGGCCAGCCTTTGAGACTGCAAGGCTATTCACTGCTATTCCATAAGGATTCCCATAAGCCACAGCAACGCGTGGCTGGGCAAAGCTAATATATATATAATATAATATTTTATATATATATATATATATATATATATATATATATATATATATATATGAGCCCCGGTGGCGAAGTGTGTTAAAGCGCTGAGCTGCTGAACTTGCAGATCGAAAGGTCCCAGGTTCAAATCCCGGGAGCGGAGTGAGCACCCACTGTTAGCCCCAGCTCCTGCCAACCTAGCAGTTTGAAAACATGCCAATGTGAGTAGATCAATAGGTATCGCTCCAGTGGGAAGGTAATGGCATTCCATACAGTCATGCCAGTGGTCACATGGCTTTGGAGGTGTCTACGGACAACGCCGGCTCTTTGGCTTAGAAATGGAGATGAGCACTGACCCCCAGAGTCAGACATGACTGGACTTACCGTTACCTTTTTATAGATATAGATATAGGTATATGAAAACACCTTTATGTTCCCCATCCCTCCTTCATCATCATCATCATCATCATCATCGTTATTATTGGTTGGTGCCCTTCTGAATATTTATTTCTGTGTGTTGTCAAAGGCCTTCGTGGCCAGAATCACTGGGTTGCTGTGAGCTTTCCAGGCTGCCTGGCCATGTCCCAGAAGCATTCTCTCCTACCGTTTCACCCACATCTGTGGCGGGCATCCTCAGAGGTTGTGAGGTGTGTTGGAAACTAGGATATATCTGTGGAATGATGTCCAGGGTGGGAGGAAGGAAGAAAGAAAGAGCTCTTGTCTGTTGGAGGCCATTGGCCACCTTGATTATTAGCATTGAATAGCTGCAAAGTCAGTCAGTGAGGGGATCTACATAGAAGTCTGTTGGAAACGAGGCAAGTGGGGTTTATATATCTCCCTGTGGAATAATGTCCTGGGTGGGAGGAAGAAAGAAAGAGCTCTTGTCTGGTGGAGACACTGAAGACTAACCCAACCAGAGAAGTCATCCATAGCAGAGCATCTGGACACAGAATATTATTATTGGAGAACATAGACATGCTGGACCACTCTCACAACCACCACGTCAGGCTCACACAGAGAAGACACTGAAATCCACAAGAAGCAGGTGGACAATCGCAACAGTATGGAGGAAACCATGAACATGAACACAATTAAAAAAAACTCTGGACAGTAAATAATGAACAACACTCAGAAGAGAGACAGGAAGCAATGAGCTCCCAACACTCAAAAGAAAGATAGAAAACGATGAGCTAACACCTCCCAACAAAGGATTCCCCTAGGAAGGAAGCAGCCAGGCTTTGATTCAACGCTAATCAAGGCGATTAATTGCAATCTAATGAAATTTCGGCCTAGGACAAAACAACAAAACGACACATCCCAGAAACACTAAACTTGGCCGCACAACCCCTCACCCATGCCTCTACGTTCATACAACAAAAAGCTCCAGCTACTCCAGAAAACGGCCAGGCTTTCAGACTGCAAGGCTATTCACTGCTATTCCATAAGGATTCCCATAAGCCACAGCAACGCGTGGCCGGGCACAGCTAGTAATAACAATAAATCTTTATTTATATCCCTGACGCTAAGTCCAGTCGTGTCCGAGGGCAAAACCTTGACCTTTTATACCTCTTATCCTATTATGCTTATATTATTGATGTACTCTCATTGTTGTTTATGTGATTTTAATATGTTGTAAGCCGCTTTGGGTCCCGTGGGGGAGAAAAGTGGGATATAAATAAAGATTTATTATTATTATTACTTGAAACACAAGATGAGTCCACAGCAGACACTCTGCTGGCTGTTGTATTGGATGGATCACATGTCGGACACTTCCCAAGTGTCTAGGACACTTATTATTATTGTATTATCATATATTATTATTATTATTATTATTATTATTATTATTATTATTATTATTAGTGTCTAGGACACTTATTATTTTTATTTTTATTATTAGTGTCTAGGACACTTATTATTATATTATATATTATATATTATTATTATTAGTGTCTAGGACACTTATTATTATGTTATATTTTATATAATATATTATTATTATTGTTATTAGTTTCTAGGACACTTATTATTATTATTATTATTATTATTATTATTATTATTATTATTATTGTGGAATGATGTCCAGGTTGGCAGAAAGAACGAACTCTCGTCTGTTGGAGGCAGGTGTGAATGTTGCAATGAATCACTTTGATTAGCACTGAATGGCCTTGCAGCTTCAAAGCCTGGCTGCTTCCTGCCGTAAATTAACAGCAACGCTCAGAAGGCAGGGGAATTCCAGTCAGGAAACAATCAGGGCCAGCTAACACCTCCTCCCAACAAAGGATTTCTCCCCCCACTGGCCACCTTGATTAGCACTGAATGGCCTTGCAGCTTCAAAGCCTGGCTGCTTCCTGCCGTAAATTAACAGCAACGCTCAGAAGACAGGGGAATTCCAGTCAGGAAACAATCAGGGCCAGCTAACGCGCTAGTATTTACAGATAATGCTTTTTTCTCCCACCCTGGACCTTCCACTTGCCTCATGCCTGCCACAGGTGTGGGTGAAACATCAGGATGCTTCTTTAGCATTCAGAATGCTTCTGTAGCGTGGCCATACAGGTGATTCCGGCCATGATAATGATGACGGTGATGATGGTGGAGGCCTTCTTCCTCCCCTTGGAGATGGAGGAGGGGGCTCGGAAGCGGAGCCCAGGTTTATTTTGGGATGCCCCCCCCCCCCCAAAAAAAGCCCTCCCTCCCTCCCTGCCGCCCCCTCCCTCTGCTTCTTTGCTTCGAGGCCTGCTGGCTCTTCCCGCGGAAAAGGGAGGGGGCGGTAAGGTTGCTAGGCAACGGGCCTGGTCCTGCTTCTTCTTCTTCTCCTTCTTCTTCTTTGGATGGATGGATGGGAAGCAGGAGGAGGAGGATGAGGAGGAGGAGGATGAGGAGGAGGAGGAGGAGGAGGAGGGGGCTGCAAGAGGAGAAGAAGGGCCAGACCCCTTGCTCCTTACTCTCGATGGGGAGGGAGGAGGAGGAGGAGAACCTGGTCCATTCATGGAGACCACGTATGGTCCAACTTCAGGTCTTCATTCCAGGTGTTTTGGACTCCTACTCCCACCCTTCCTCACAGCCTCAGGCCCCTTCCTGGGCCTGAGGCTGTGAGGAAGGGTGGGAGTTGGAGTCCAAAACATCTGGAGTGAAGACCCGAAGTTCACCCATGCCTGGTGTAGACCCTTCCTGGCCTCCGGAAACCTCCTCACCCTCCTCATGGTGGGCTATACCAGTATCATCACTATTCTTCCCTCCTTTTGTGGGACCCTCCCCACCAAAGAAGGCCCTTTGAAGCCCACTCCATACAAACAACAAAAATGCAAACAGTGAAATAAAATTACACACAAACAACACTAATAAAATTAACAGTTAAAATATATAGATAGAGATGGAGCTGTAGATGCAATGTCAGAAATAGGTGTAGGGGGAGATAGACTCAGGCCTCCTTCCGCACAGCTATATAAAATCCACATTGAACTGGATTATATGGTGATGTGGACTCAGATAACCCTGTCCAAAGCAGATATTGTGGATGATCAGCCTTGGTATCCTGGGCTGTGTGGAAGGACACTTAGCGAGAGATATAGAGATCTGCATGTATATGTATGTGTGATATATATATATATATATATATATATATATATATATATATATATATATATGGATAGGTGTGCAGAGTGGTATAAGATGTATATAGATCAGGCATGGGCTGTTAGGAATTGTGGGAGTTGAAGTCCAAAACACCTGGAGGGAGGGCCCAAGTTGACCCATGCCTGATCTAGCTAGATATAGATATATAGAATGCTGTATAGATATATCTATATATATATATAATGGTAATGGAATCCCGGTGCCTACTCTCACCACTTTGACAGTACACAAACAACCAAATACATACTAAACATAAAGACAACCATACAACAGACATTCAATACCACCACTAACTCAAATTTCTCACCAACACTACAAGACAATGCCACAGCAACGCGTGGCCGGGCACAGCTAGTTGTAAATAAAGATAAGGAGCCGCTGAATAGTAGAGTCCAGTGTCTTTACCACATTGTGCCTTCAGGTAGAACTTGCAAGGCTGAAGCAGCTGAGATGAGGAAGGTGGTTCTTGTCAGGGGATGATGGGGTGCAGAGTGGATTCCAAAATTCATCATCCCGGTCTCACCTCCTTCTCCAGACTGTATTCCCATGCGGAGAATCAGCACTGGTCAAGAAACACTCCAGCAGGCGAAGGGTTCAGTTGAAATCCAACTGTTGTCAAACTTTATTTACAAATCTATTTAAAGGAAGAAGGGCTGACAGTTCTATCTCAGCCCTTCTTCCTGACAGAGCCAATGCCCCATGGACCTCTGAGGGGCTCGGAAAGGGGAAGGGGCACGGGAGCCCCTCGCTTGGGCCACAGGGAGGCCCCATGGAAGAGCCAGAGCTGGACAAATGGATGGTGTGGATGAAAGTGGACGGGGAGGGGCACCTGTCATAGTCATCATCATCATTGTCATCATCATCTTCCCCCAATTTGCATTCACCCATTGCTTCCAGTGACTCTCCGTTCGGCCTTGGTGGCCCAATGGGGAGACCTTGGGACAGTCACGCTCTCTCTGCCTCAGAACCAACCCTGACCCAGGTGGGGTCACCATAGATCAGAGGAGGGAACAGGAGGTTCCCAAAGGCCATCTAGTCTGACTTCTCCTCCTCCTCCTTCCCCTTCTCCCTCCTCTACCTCTACTTTCTTCTTTTTCTGGAAGACGTCACCATGGAATCCCTGGTTCCAACCTCTGCTTAAAGACCTTCAAAGGAAGACAGTTTCCTCCCTCCCCAAACAAAAGATGTTGCTATGGGCGGGAAGTGCATCCTAGAAGGAAAGAAATACCATAGTGATGGACGGGTAGATAGATTATATACTGATAGATACCATATATACTTGAATATAAGCCTAGTTTTTCAGAAGGAAAGAATTACTGTAGTGATGGACGGGTAGATAGATAGATAGATACCGTATACACTCGAGTATAAGCCTAGTTTTCAGCCCTTTTTTAGGGCTGAAAAAGCTCCCCTCGGCTTATACTCAATTCAGGAGGGCTTATACTCAAGTATCTAGGCAATCAGAGTTGGACAGTCTTATCTTATTAAACTCTTATTATTATCTTAAATTACAGTTTTATATAAATATTCAAAAACATTTAACCTACTGATGCCTCAATTAATGTGATTTTATTGGTATCTATTTTTATTTTTGAAATTGACCAGTAGTTGTTGCTGAATTTCCCACCCTCATCTTATACTCGAGTCAATACATTTTCCCAGTTTTTGTGGTAAAAATTAGGTGCCTCAGCTTATATTTGGGTCAGCTTATACCTGAGTATATATGGTAGGTAGGTAGGTAGGTAGGTAGGTAGGTAGATAGATATTCCACTGTCCTTACAGTCAAGAAATGCTTCCATGTCTTTTGGTAGAATCTCTTTAGTGTTGTTGAAGGCTTTCATGGATAGGGTCACTGGGTTGCTGTGAGTTTTCCGGGCTTCTTTGGCCATGTTCCAGAAGCATTCTCTCCTGACGTTTTGCCGACATCTATGGCAGGCATCTTCAGAGGTTGTGAGGTCTGTTGGAAATGAAGCAAGTGGGGTTTATACATCTGTGGAATGATGTCCAGGGCAGGAGAAAGAGCTCCTATAACTGCAAGGCCATTCAATGCTAATCAAGGTGGCCAATGGCAACATTGACACTGGCCTCCAACAGACCAGAGTCCTTTCTTTCTCCCACCCTGGACATCGTTCATTCCACAGGGATATATATATATATATATATGTATATATAAGCCCCACTTGCCTAGTTTCCAACAGACCTCTGAGGATACCTGCCATAGATGCGGCAAAATGTTAGGAGAGAATGCTTCTGGAATATGGCTAGGCAGCCCAGAAAACTCACAGCAACCCAGAATCTGTTTTGGTAGAAACCTCTGTTTCAAGCAGATGAGATTGAGTCTCCTTCATCGGGAATCCCCAATTCCTCCCAAACCCAAAAACAAAGATATCCATACCTCACAACCTCTGAGGATGCCTGCCATAGATGTGGGCGAAACGTCAGGAGAGAATACGTCTGGAACATGGCCACACAGCCCGAAAGACATACAACAACCCTGTGATCCCGGCCATGAAAGCCTTCGACAACACAAAGATATCTTTGTGCACAAATGCAGTATCATCTGCAAACATATTTATTTATCTTGTGCATAACATTCCCCTCAGGCCAGGTATATAAGGTCTCCATGAAACACAGTTAATTTCATGTTTAGGCTTGCATCCCATGTATTTAAGTATTATGCAAAGACAGGGATTCCAAAATTTGCAAAAAAAAAAGAGAAAATACCAAAATACGGAACACTTCCGATCTCAAGCATTTTGAATACAGGATGTTCCACTGATAATAAAAATAATAATGTAGGAGATGTGGGAGATCAGGTGGGATGTAAATAAATAAATAATAATAATATTTATTTATTTACTTACTTACTTACTTACAGTATTTATATTCCTCCCTTTCTTCTCACCCCAAAGGGGACTCAGGGCGGATCATAGAACATACGTATGTGGCAAACATTCAATGTCATTTATACACGGATGAGACAGACAATTGTACATAGAAGGAGGTCTATATAGGTTTTTCCCATCTTCGGCATCTCGGAGGCTTGTGCTCGGTTTCGGCCACTGGGACCCATTTCGCCTCCCTGCTGAAGAGCTTTGTTTGTAAACTTCCTCCTTTTTGGTCGAAGGAGGCATTTTTCTTTTCAGACATTTTTCCTTATGGGTGCTTTAGAGTACCTCCCCCTCTTTTAAGTGGTACCTATTTGTGTACTCACATTTTTGCTTTCCAACCGCTAGGTTGGCAGAAGCTGGGCTAAAGGCCAGGAGCTGACCCTGACCCGGGCTTTGAACTGCCAACCTTGAATTGACAAGATATACTGCAGCTGGCCAGTATTTTTCTGGCCTTTTTCCTTAAGGGTGCTTTAGAGTATCTCCCTCATTTTTAAGTGGTACCTATTTATCTACTCACATTCTTGCTTTCGAACCGCTAGGTTGACGGAAGCTGGGCTAAAGGCCAGGAGCTCACCCTGACCCGGGCTTCGAACTGTCAACCTTGGATTGACAAGATATACTGCTGTGCTAAAGCCCGGGTTTACTATTTAGAGGGACTCAAGGGGGCTAACAAAAAACATGACAACAATAATAATAATAATGATGATGATTGGGAAGTGTCCGATGTGTGATCCAATACAACAGCCAGGAGAGTGTCTGCTGTGGACTCATATTGTTGTGTTTCAAATAATAATGATGCAGGAGATCACGTGGAATATCAGTAATATTTATTTGTATTATTTTATTTATTCGCTTTTTATAGCGGCTCAAGGTGGCCAATAGCGGTTGAGGGGGGAAAGGAAGGGGGTGGAGGCTGTGAGAAATGGTGGGAGTTGCGGGTCCAAAACCCTTGGAGGGCCTGTAGCCTGTAATGTGTAGTATGTAGTTTGCCACGGATGTGTTCATGCTAGGGGTGTCAGGGAAACATAGGCAAATGCGTTGCAGAGGTGGTCCTGGGGGGGCTGTGCACATAGAGTCATAGGAGCCTGGAGTTGGGAGGGACCCCAAAGGCCATCTAGTCCAACCCTCTCATGCCAGGCAGGAAGACCCAACAGATGGCCATAGGGACAGACAGGCAGAAGATGAGAATCATAGAATCCTGTATTTGGGAGGGACCCCAAAGGCCATCCAATCCAACCCTCAGGAAGACCCAGTCCAAGCCCCCCAACAGATGGCCACCCAGACTCCCCAGAATCCTAGAGAATCAATGTGCTCTCCTGACACATGACTGAGGAGGACAAAGGGTTGTGTCATTGCTAGGTGTGACTTGCATCATTCCCAAGTTGCCGTTGAGGGTCCCACTCTTCACACAAGGGACGTGTAGTACGGTCAGAACACAATGCTGCCAGTAGGCAAGGGTGCTCGATGTCACCCCAATCTACTACCTTGGCATCCAAGAGTCTTAGGCCTCATTTATAATCCACATTATCTGCTTTGAACTGGATTACATGGCAGCGTAGACTCATATAATCCAGTTCAAAGCAGATGTAGAAGGAGCCCTAGTGGGTCACAAGGGGAACATGGACCAACAGTGGGAGGTGGAAGCTGCAAAGGCCAATGCGATTCTAGGTGGCATCAAGAGGAGTGCAGTGTTGAGATTGAGGGAAGTCCAAGTCCCAATGTCTTCTGCTCTTCAACAAGAACAATGGCCCTGGACTCTGCTCTGGGCAAAGCAGCTCAAGGTATAGAATCCTAGAATCGTAGGGTTGGAAGAGACCTGGTAGGCCCTCCAGTCCAACCCCACTCTGCCAAGAAGCAGGAAAATCAAATTCAAAGCCCCACCAACAGATGGCCACCCAGCGCCAACTTCAAACCTCCAGAACACTCTGAGGCAGAGCGTTCCACTGCTGAACAGCTCTCTCTCACAGTCAGGAAGTTCTTCCTATGTTCAGGTGGAATCTCCTTTCTTTCCAGAAGTTTGAAACCCTTGTTCCATTGCGTCCAGTCTCCAGGGCAGCAGAAAGGAAGCCTGCTTGCTCGTCCCTAGGACTTCCCTTCTCATATTGATCCATGGTCCTCATCGTGCCTCCTCTCAGCCTTCCCTTCTGCAGGCTAAACATGCCCAGCTCTTTCAGCCGCTCCTCATAGGGCTTGTTCTCCAGACCCTTCATCATTTTAGTCACCCTCCTCTGGACACATTCCAGTTCAGAGTCAACCTTCAATTGAGGTGCCCAGAACTGGACACAGTGGGATTCCAGGCGTAGTCCGATGAAGAGAGGGGGAGCATGACTTCCCTGGATTTAGACACTCTACTCCACTCCAGGGGTCCTCAAACTTTTTAAGTGGAGGGTCAGTTCACGGTCCCTCAGACTGTTGGGGGGCCAGACTATGATAAAATAGTCCAAAATTAGGATTGTTGCTGTTGTGTGCCTTCAAGTTGTTTCAGACGTAGGTCAACCTTCAGTCTAACGTTTAGGACAGGGACAAGCTAAAGGAACTTGGAGGGCCGCATCCAGCCCATGGGCCTTAGTTTGGGGACCTCTGCTCCACACCACATGGGTATGGAGGTGGTCTAGAGAAGGTCCACCAAAAGGGTCCAAGGCCTGGAAGCTATGAGTCTCTATGAGGAGCGTCTTTGGGAGGGGGAGATGTTTACGTTGGAGAAGAGGAGGCTCTGAGAGCCATGTGTACATATTGGGAAGGAGGTCCTATTGAGGAGAAGGAAGGAGCAAGGCTTCCTTTCTGTTGCTCCAGAGACTGAGACTCAATGGAGCCATGGATTCAAATGACAGGGGAAGAAATTCCATCTAAACGTTAGGAAGAACTTCCTGGTGGAAAGAAAAGCCATTCGGCAGCGGAATCCACTTCTTCCTGGGAGTCTACTAGGGTCTCCTTCCTTCTCTGGAAGCCTTTGAGTAGAGGTTGGAGGGCCATCTGTTGGGAGGGCTTTGTGCTTTTCCTGCCTGGCACAAAAATGAGGCTCGACTGGATGGCCTTTAGGAGTCCTTCCTGACTCCAGGTGTTGTTGATTCTACAGCTTTAGACCTGCTAATGTCTATGAAGCTGGATGGCCATCTGTTGGGAGGGATTGGATTGTGCTTTTCTTGCATAACGGAAGAAATGGGATTGGATTGGACAGCCCTTGGGGTCCCTTCTGATTGTGTGGTGGAGTCTCCTTCCTTCTCTGGAGGCTTTCAATGAGAGGTTGGATGGCCACCTGTCAGGAGGAATTGATTGTGCCTTCATGTCAGGGACTGGCTGGCCATCTGCCGGGAAGGCTTTGGTTGCGCCTCCCTTTAGGCTTTAACTGGGTGTCCCTTGCGGTCTCTTCCAACGCCGTGGTTCCATGCTCCTGTGGATGATGGGCCTGGGATGGATGCCCTTGGAGGCAGGATCCACCGCAGATGCCGAGAGTCAGGCAATGAAGTCACTTCTCAAAATATGGGAAGGAAGGAAGGAAGGAAGGAAGGAAGGAAGGAAGGAAGGAAGGAAGGAAGGAAGGAAGGAAAGAAGGAAGGAAGGAAGGAAGGAAGGAAGGAAGGAAGGAAGGAAGGAAGGAAGGAAGGAAAGAAAGAAGGAAGGAAGGAAGGAAGGAAGGAAGGAAGGAAGGAAGGAAGGAAGGGAGCGACGGCAGGCAGGCAGGCAGGCAGGCAGGCATGGGCGCTTATATAACCAGCTCACACTTTCGAGTCACATTTTCCTTCTTTTGCAGAAAAGGGAAGAAAGCCCCACCTTTGAATGGCGCCTGGAGGCATCTCAGGGGAGGAACCGGAGGAGAGATCCTCTCCCCATTGAAGGAAGGGGCCGGGAGGGGCGCACTCGGGGATTTGGGGGAGCAGATCAGCCCCGGAGACTGGGAGACGGGCCTTCATAGGACCCCCCTCTCCCCTTCATGGCTCTTAATACTCTTCCATTGCAAAATATGAGTTCGGTGGAGGCTCCTTCCTTCTCTGGAGGCTTCCAAGCCGAGGCTGGGTGGCCATCTGTTGGGAGGGGTTCATTAGTGCCCTCCTTTCTGACCAAAGGAAGTTGGACTGGATGGACCTTGGGCGTTCTTTCCCATTTTAATGAAATATAGACAGCATAACGGCGCTCCATGCAGTCATGCCAGTCACATGACCTGGAGGTGTCTATGGACAACGCCGGCTCTTCGGCTTAGAAATGGAGATGAGAACCAACCCCCAGAGTCGGTCACGACTGGAAACGTTTACCTTTACCTAAAGACAGCATGGGAGTCTGATAGGTTGTCCTTCTCTGGCCCCTTTAAGCAGAGGGTGGGTGGTCATCTGTTGGGAGGGATTCGATGGTGCCCTTCATTATGGTTGAAGGAGGTTGGACTGGGTGGACCTTGGGTGTTCTTTCCCATTTTAATGAAATATGGACTGCATGGGAGTCCAATGGGCGTCCTTCTCTGAAGGTTTTAAGCGGAAGCTGGGTGGCCATCTGTCAAGAGGACTTGGATGGTGTCTTTCTTTATGGCCGAAGGAGGTTGGACTGAATGGACCTTGGGTGTTTCTTCCAATTTTAATGAAATATGGACTGCATGGGAGTCCAATGGGCGTCCTTCTCTGAAGGTTTTAAGCGGAAGCTGGGTGGCCATCTGTCAAGAGGACTTGGATGGTGTCTTTCTTTATGGCCGAAGGAGGTTGGACTGAATGGACCTTGGGTGTTTCTTCCAATTTTAATGGAAGATAGACTGCGACAAGGCCACACACTTTAACCTTGGGTTGTTGTTGCTGCTGTTGTTGTTGATGATGATGATAGTAGTAGTAGTAGTAGTAGTAGTAGTAATGCATCTTTCATCTCTATCTTCATCTCTATCTCCATCATCTCTCCATCTTTCTCCATCTCCATCTCAGTTGCCATCTCTCCATTTCCATCTCTCAATCTCCATCTCCAATGGGGTGTCCTTCTCTGCAGGCTTTTAAGCAGAAGCTGGGTGGCCATCTGTCGGGAAGGATTCGATGTCCAAAGGAGAGTGCACGGGATGAACCTTGGGTGTCTTTTCCAGTGTTAATGGAAGAGAGACTTCATTGGGGTCCAATGGGGTGTCCTTCTCTGGAGGCTTTCAAGCAGAAGCTGGGTGGCCATCTGTCGGGAAGGATTCGATGTCCAAAGGAGAGTGCACGGGATGAACCTTGGGTGTCTTTTCCAGTGTTAATGGAAGACAGACCGCATGGGGGTCCAATGGGGTGTCCTTCTCTGGAGGCTTTCAAGCAGAAGCTGGGTGGCCATCTGTCGGGAAGGATTCGATGTCCAAAGGAGAGTGCACGGGATGAACCTTGGGTGTCTTTTCCAGTGTTAATGGAAGAGAGACTTCATTGGGGTCCACTGGGGTGTCCTTCTCTGGAGGCTTTCAAGCAGAAGCTGGGTGGTCATCTGCTGGGAGGGATTCAATGGCCGACGGAGAGTGGACGGGATGAACCTTGGGTGTCTTTTCCAGTGTTAATGGAAGATAGACTTCATGGGGGTCCAATGGGGTGTCCTTCTCTGGAGGCTTTCAAGCAGAAGCTGGGTGGCCATCTGTCGGGAAGGATTCGATGTCCAAAGGAGAGTGCACGGGATGAACCTTGGGTGTCTTTTCCAGTGTTAATGGAAGACAGACCGCATGGGGGTCCAATGGGGTGTCCTTCTCTGGAGGCTTTCAAGCAGAAGCTGGGTGGCCATCTGTCGGGAAGGATTCGATGTCCAAAGGAGAGTGGACGGGATGAACCTTGGGTGTCTTTTCCAGTGTTAATGGAAGACAGACCGCATGGGGGTCCACTGGGGTGTCCTTCTCTGGAGGCTTTCAAGCAGAAGCTGGGTGGCCATCTGTGGAGGGATTGGGCGGTGCCCTCCTTTATGGGCTGGATGGCCTTCAGAGTTCCCTTCCGAGCCTGTGATTCGTGCTCACCTTTTGGGCTGGGATGACCCCATAGATAGGGACCCTTTCCCCACGGCTCCTCCATGCCATCCCCTCACGCATCTGCCTTCTCTGAGGATGGAGGGCTTTGCCACAATTGGCCGCTTTGCCGGATAGACGGATAATCCCGTAACGGCACCGGGATTACGGCCAAGCCTCCATATGGCTGGAGGAGGCCACTTTGATGGACAGGGCATTCGGGGCCGGGTTCCTCGGGAAGGACGGACTCGGGACCCTCTTCCACAGCGATTCCATGGAGGGGGACCCCGGCCCGCTCCTCGCCTTCCTCCTCTTCTCCCTCCTCCTCCTCTCCTTCCTCCTCCTCTTCTCCTTCTTGCTCCGTGATGACAGCCTCCTCCTCTGCTTTTTTCCACCCAGAAGTGATGACAGGAGATTTGGAGGAGCTTCTCCGAAAGAGAGATAGAGAAAGAGAGGAAGGAAGGAGAGAAAGAGATGCTTCTTGAGCATTCACTTGAGCTTCCTCCTTTCTCTGGAGGCTTTTGAGGGCATGGAGGATGTCATGGTCATCTGTTGGGTGGGGATTGGCTGTGTCCTGGGTTGGATTGATGGTCCTTGGGGTCCTTTCCAAGCCCAGCGAAGTCTCCTTCCTTCCTTCTCTGGAGAGCCTAGGTGGCCATCTGTCTGGAGGGCTCAGATGGTGCCTTCCTGCATGTCGGAAGGGGGTTCAACAGGATGACCCTCGATTCCAGGGTTCTGTGGTTCTAAGAGACCTCCAAGTAGCCCTAGGTAGCAAGCCAAGGAGTAAGCCCCACACGGAGAATCATAGGATCAGCGTTGGAAGGGACCTCTGAAGGACACCCAGTCCAGCCCTTTCCGGCCAGGAAGGCGATTTCCTGCTTCTTGGCAGAATGGGGTTGGATTGGATGGCCCATGAGGTCTCTTCCAACTCTATGATTCTGTGATTCTAGGAAGGAAGGTGCCATCCAATCCCTCCCGACAGATGGCCGTATCCAGCCTCTGCTTTGAAACCTCCTGAGAAGAAAGGAATAGAACAGAATAGTACATCGTACAACGAAATTAAATGCCATTATATTTTTCGAATAATTTTTATTGAATACACACTAAAACAAAATTAGTGTTTTTTAAAACATTTTTAATGAATATTGTACACATTATATATATATGTACGAATTACAAAACCAGCACCCATCCTTCCACACTCTAATCGCTATTGCACAACCTCAGGGCAAGAGGTGATCTCTGTGCGACAAGGCCATGCACTTTAACCTTGGGTTGTTGTTGCTGTTGTTGTTGTTGATGATGATGATAGTCGTAGTAGTAGTAGTAGTAATGCATCTTTCACCTCTATCTTCATCTCTGTCTCCATCATCTCTCCATCTTTCTCTGTCTCTTTCTCCATCCCTCCATCTCCATCTCAGTCTCCATCTCTCCATTTCCATCTCTCCATCTCTGTCTCCATCTCCATGTCTCCATCACTCCATCTCTTCCATCTCCATCTTTCCATCACCATCTCGCCATAAAATCCTAGAATCCTAGAGTTGGAAGAGACTTCGTGGGTCATCCAGTCCAACCCCATTCTGCCAAGAAGCAGGAAAATCCCATTCAAAAGATCTCCGTCTCTATCTCTCCATCTCTGTTGCCATCTCTCTGTTTTTCCAGCTCCATCTCTTCATCTCTATCTCCATCTTTCTCTCCATCTCTCTCCATCCCCATTGCCATCTCTCCATCTCTCTATCTCCTTATTCCAGATCCGTCACCATCTCTCCATCTCTAACGCCATCTCTCTATCTCCATCTCTTCGGCTCCACCTATGTCGCCATATCTCTATCTTTCCATCTCCATCTCTTCATCTCTCCATCTCTATCTCCATCTCCCGTTACTATAAGTCATCATCATCATCATCATCATCATCATCATCGTTTTATTTGTATTCTGCCCCTTCTCCCCAAGAGGACTCGGGCGACCACCTCTCCATCTCCATCTCTCCATTTCCATCGCCATCCCTCCATCTCCATCTCTCCATCTTCATTGCCATCTCTTCATCTCCATCACTATTTCTCCATCGCCATTGCTATAGCCATCTCTCCATCTTTATCTCCATCTCCATGTCCATCACCATTTCTCCATCTCTCCATTTCTTCCAACTCCATGTCCATTGCCAGTTCTCCGTCGCCATCTCCCTCTCTCTATCTCCATCTCTCCTTCATCACCATCATCATCTCTCCATCTCAGTCACCATCTCTCCATCTGCATCCCTCAATCTCCATCGCCATCTCCATCTCCGTTGCCATCTCTTCATCTCCATCGCTATCTCTCCATTGCCATTGCAATCTCCATCTCTCCGTCTTTATCTCCATCTCCATGTCCATCACCATTTCTCCATCTCTCCATTTCTTCCAACTCCATCTCCATTGCCAATTCTCCGTCGCCATCTCCCACTCTCCATCTCCATCTCTCCTTCATCACCATCATCATCTCTCCATCTCAGTCACCATCTCTCCATCTGCATCCCTCAATCTCCATCGCCATCTCCATCTCCGTTGCCATCTCTTCATCTCCATCGCTATCTCTCCATTGCCATTGCAATCTCCATCTCTCCGTCTTTATCTCCATCTCCATGTCCATCACCATTTCTCCATCTCTCCATTTCTTCCAACTCCATCTCCATTGCCAATTCTCCGTCGCCATCTCCCACTCTCCATCTCCATCTCTTCTTCATCACCATCATCATCTCTCCATCTCAGTCACCATTTCTCCATCTGCATCCCTCAATCTCCATCGCCATCTCTCCATCTCCATCTCCGTTGCCATCTCTTCATCTCCATCGTTATCTCTCCATTGCCATTGCAATCTCCATCTCTCCGTCTTTATCTCCATCTCCATGTCCATCACCATTTCTCCATCTCTCCATTTCTTCCAACTCCATCTCCATTGCCAGTTCTCCGTCGCCATCTCCCTCTCTCTATCTCCATCTCTCCATCAACACCATCATCATCTCTCCATCTCAGTCACCATTTCTCCATCTGCATCCCTCAATCTCCATCGCCATCTCTCCATCTCCATCTCCGTTGCCATCTCTTCATCTCCATCGCTATCTCTCCATTGCCATTGCAATCTCCATCTCTCCGTCTTTATCTCCATCTCCATGTCCATCACCATTTCTCCATCTCTCCATTTCTTCCAACTCCATCTCCATTGCCAGTTCTCCGTCGCCATCTCCCTCTCTCTATCTCCATCTCTCCTTCATCACCATCATCATCTCTCCATCTCAGTCACCATCTCTCCATCTGCATCCCTCAATCTCCATCGCCATCTCCATCTCCGTTGCCATCTCTTCATCTCCATCGCTATCTCTCCATTGCCATTGCAATCTCCATCTCTCCGTCTTTATCTCCATCTCCATGTCCATCACCATTTCTCCATCTCTCCATTTCTTCCAACTCCATCTCCATTGCCAATTCTCCGTCGCCATCTCCCACTCTCCATCTCCATCTCTTCTTCATCACCATCATCATCTCTCCATCTCAGTCACCATTTCTCCATCTGCATCCCTCAATCTCCATCGCCATCTCTCCATCTCCATCTCCGTTGCCATCTCTTCATCTCCATCGCTATCTCTCCATTGCCATTGCAATCTCCATCTCTCCATCTTTATCTCCATCTCCATGTCCATCACCATTTCTCCATCTCTCCATTTCTTCCAACTCCATCTCCATTGCCAATTCTCCGTCGCCATCTCCCACTCTCCATCTCCATCTCTCCTTCATCACCATCATCATCTCTCCATCTCAGTCACCATCTCTCCATCTGCATCCCTCAATCTCCATCGCCATCTCTCCATCTCCATCTCCGTTGCCATCTCTTCATCTCCATCGTTATCTCTCCATTGCCATTGCAATCTCCATCTCTCCGTCTTTATCTCCATCTCCATGTCCATCACCATTTCTCCATCTCTCCATTTCTTCCAACTCCATCTCCATTGCCAGTTCTCCGTCGCCATCTCCCTCTCTCTATCTCCATCTCTCCATCAACACCATCATCATCTCTCCATCTCAGTCACCATTTCTCCATCTGCATCCCTCAATCTCCATCGCCATCTCTCCATCTCCATCTCCGTTGCCATCTCTTCATCTCCATCGCTATCTCTCCATTGCCATTGCAATCTCCATCTCTCCGTCTTTATCTCCATCTCCATGTCCATCACCATTTCTCCATCTCTCCATTTCTTCCAACTCCATCTCCATTGCCAGTTCTCCGTCGCCATCTCCCTCTCTCTATCTCCATCTCTCCTTCATCACCATCATCATCTCTCCATCTCAGTCACCATCTCTCCATCTGCATCCCTCAATCTCCATCGCCATCTCCATCTCCGTTGCCATCTCTTCATCTCCATCGCTATCTCTCCATTGCCATTGCAATCTCCATCTCTCCGTCTTTATCTCCATCTCCATGTCCATCACCATTTCTCCATCTCTCCATTTCTTCCAACTCCATCTCCATTGCCAATTCTCCGTCGCCATCTCCCACTCTCCATCTCCATCTCTTCTTCATCACCATCATCATCTCTCCATCTCAGTCACCATTTCTCCATCTGCATCCCTCAATCTCCATCGCCATCTCTCCATCTCCATCTCCGTTGCCATCTCTTCATCTCCATCGCTATCTCTCTATTGCCATTGCAATCTCCATCTCTCCGTCTTTATCTCCATCTCCATGTCCATCACCATTTCTCCATCTCTCCATTTCTTCCAACTCCATCTCCATTGCCAATTCTCCGTCGCCATCTCCCACTCTCCATCTCCATCTCTCCTTCATCACCATCATCATCTCTCCATCTCAGTCACCATCTCTCCATCTGCATCCCTCAATCTCCATCGCCATCTCTCCATCTCCATCTCCGTTGCCATCTCTTCATCTCCATCGCTATCTCTCTATTGCCATTGCAATCTCCATCTCTCCGTCTTTATCTCCATCTCCATGTCCATCACCATTTCTCCATCTCTCCATTTCTTCCAACTCCATCTCCATTGCCAATTCTCCGTCGCCATCTCCCACTCTCCATCTCCATCTCTCCTTCATCACCATCATCATCTCTCCATCTCAGTCACCATCTCTCCATCTGCATCCCTCAATCTCCATCGCCATCTCTCCATCTCCATCTCCGTTGCCATCTCTTCATCTCCATCGCTATCTCTCTATTGCCATTACAATCTCCATCTCTCCATCTTTATCTCCATCTCCATGTCCATCACCATTTCTCCATCTCTCCATTTCTTCCAACTCCATCTCCATCTCTCCATCCCCATTGCCAGTTTCTGTTGCCAACTTCCTCTTTCCATCTCCATCCCGCTATCTCTCCATCTTCATCTCTTCATCTCAATCTATATCTCTCCATCTCCGTCACCATCTCTCCATCTCCATCTCTCCATTTCTTCCAACTCCATCTCCATCTCCATTGCCATCCCTCCATCTCCATCTTCATCGCCATCTCTTCACCTCCATCTTTTCATCTCCATCTCTCCATCTCCATCGCTATTTCTCCATTGCCATTGCAATCTCCATCTCTCCATCTTTATCTCCATCTCCATCTCCATCACCATTTCTCCATTTCTCCATCTCTCCATTTCTTCCAACTCCATCTCCATCTCTCCATCCCCATGGCCAGTTCTCCATCGCCATCTCCCTCTCTCCATCTCCATCTCTCCATCTCTCTTTATCTCTCCTTCATCACCATCGTCATCTCTTCATCTCAGTCACCATCTCTCCATCTCTTCATCTCCATCTCATCTCTGCCACCATCTTTCCATCACCATCTCTTCCTCTCAATTTCCATCACCGTCTCTCCCTCTCTCCATCTTCATCTTTTCATCTCAATCTATATCTCTCCATCTCCAGCTCTTCATCTCCATCTCCAATTCTCCATCTCCATCTCTATCTATTTAGGAAGATATATATGTTTGTTTGTATGTATATATGTTCCAGGATGGCTCCTCCATGGCTTGATGGATCTGGGCGCCTCTTGGTCCACAGACACTTCATGATCCAACTTAAAATACTGCTGGGGTTTGGTGGGAATAATAGAGGATTATGGGAATTGTAGTCCACCCACAGAGCAGTGTGAATCTCAGGACCAAACTTGGCACAGAGGCCCTTCATGACCCCTATCCCTTGAAATAATAATTTTAAAAAATTAGCATGTTTTGGGGGTGACGAGCTAGAGATGATAGGAGTTGTAGTCCAGGATAATGGTGAGCATTTCCAATATCTAGTGTTAGAAAATGCATTCCTGGGCAATGCTCATAATAATGTATTTGAGATGGGGTTAAAGGTAAAGGTAAAGGTTTCCCCTGACGTTAAGTCCAGTTGTGTCTGACTCTGGGGGTTGGTGCTCATCTCCATTTCTAAGCCAAAGAGCCGGCGTTGTCCGTAGACACCTCCAAGGTCATGTGGCTGCTGGCATGACTGCATGGAGCGCTGTTACCTTCCCGCCGGAGCAGTACCTATTGATCTACTCACACTCTGGGGGTTGGTGCTCATCTCCATTTCTAAGCCAAAGAGCAGGCGTTGTCCGTAGACACCTCCAAGGTCATGTGGCTGCTGGCATGACTGCATGGAGCGCCGTTACCTTCCCGCCGGAGCAGTACCTATTGATCTACTCACACTCTGGGGGTTGGTGCTCATCTCCATTTCTAAGCCAAAGAGCCGGCGTTGTCCGTAGACACCTCCAAGGTCATGTGGCTGCTGGCATGACTGCATGGAGCGCCGTTACCTTCCCGCCGGAGCAGTACCTATTGATCTACTCACACTCTGGGGGTTGGTGCTCATCTCCATTTCTAAGCCAAAGAGCAGGCGTTGTCCGTAGACACCTCCAAGGTCATGTGGCCGCTGCCATGACTGCATGGAGCGCCGTTACCTTCCCGCCGGAGCAGTACCTATTGATCTACTCACACTCTGGGGGTTGGTGCTCATCTCCATTTCTAAGCCAAAGAGCCGGCGTTGTCCGTAGACACCTCCAAGGTCATGTGGCTGCTGGCATGACTGCATGGAGCGCCGTTACCTTCCCGCCGGAGCTGTACCTATCAATCTACTCATATTTGCATGTTTTCGAACTGCTAGGTTGGCAGGAACTGGGGCTAACAGCAGGCACTCATTCTGCTCCGGGGATTTGAACCTGGGACCTTTTGGTCTGCAAGTTCAGCAGCTCAGCGCTTTAACAGGCTGCACCACCAGGGCTCCCATATATATATATATATATATATATATATATATATATATATATATACTAGCTGTGTCCAGCCATGCGTTGCTGTGGCGAAGTCTGGTGGTCTGGGAAATAAAGTATTGAAGAATTGGTGGTAGTTAAGTTAAAGGGTCAAGGTTTTCCCCTGACATTGAGTCCATCCTAAATGGGTTATATAGCTGTGTGGAAGTTCAGCAGCTCAGCGCTTTAACAGGCTGCGCCACCAGGGTGGGGTGACGGCATGGCCATTCAACAGAGCTGTTCAACAGCGGGACTCTCTGCCTCGGCGTCTGGTGGAGGCCCACTCTTTGGAGGCTTTGAGACAGAGTCTGGCCATCTGTCGGGGCGTTGGACGGGGTGGCCTTTGGAGATCCCTTCCGGCTTGATGCGCCCTCCTCGTGGGTGTTGTGGTGGTGTGCCCTGAAGGCCCACGGGAGACGTGGAGGGTTGTGCCTCCTGCCGAGGCCTGTCCTCGAAGTCACCCAGTGGCTTTGGTGTGAACCCGGCCTGCCGGAGAAAGAGAGAGAGAGAGAGAGATAAATATACACATACATGAGAGAGAGAGAGAGAGAGAAAGTGTGTCTGTGTCTGTGTGTGTGTGTGTGTTGCACAAAATGTACCTTGTGCTAAGAATACACAGAAGACGGCTGTCTCTTGCCGAGATGCTCTGCCTGCGAAGGACCGTGCCTCTCGGAAAGCAAGCATCCTTTTGTGCAAACCTTTGCGGGCGCTCCGTCGTCCCCATTGCAACCCCACGTGCACCCCAGTATAAGAGCCATGTCCCCCAGTAACTCCCAGAGCGAACTGGGAGCGTGGCTTTTGGGTGGGAGGCAGGCGGCAGCAGCAGCCTACTACGTGCGCTTGTGCGTCTCTGCGCGTGTGTGTGCATGTATGGATGGATGTGCGGAGGCTAAATTTAGCCCTTTGATGTGACAAGATGAGATTCCTCCGCCTCGGAGATGGGCCCGGCCCTCTGCGCATGCCCCGTGGCACATGCCGGCACCGCCACCGTGGGAGGCACACAGCCACCAAGGAAGGAAGGAAGGAAGGAAGGGAAGAAGCGGTGGCACCTCTCCCCCCTCCCTCCCTTCTGAAGGCAGCTTGAGGCCATCCAGTCCAGCCCCAGGGGACCACCCGAGCCCTCCCGACAGATGGCCTTCCAATCTAATCATTTGTGGAGAGGTCAGGCTATAGTCATACAATACTAGGCTTGAAGAGACCCCCAAGGGCCATCCAGTCCAACCCCATGGGACCAGGCAGGAAAGGCACCACCCGAGCCCTCCTGACAGATGGCCATTCAACCTAATCATAGACATCACAAGATTTGTGGAGAGGTCATGCTATAGTCATACAATACTAGGCTTGAAAAGATTAGACAGTTTGTGGAGAAGTCATACTATAGTCATACAATACTAGGCTTGAAGAGACCCCCAAGGGCCATCCAGTCCAACCCCATGGGACCATGCGGGAAAGGCACCACCCGAGCCCTCCCGACAGATGGCCATCCCACCTAATCATAGACATCACACGATTTGTGGAGAGGTCATGCTATAGTCATACAATACTAGGCTTGAAGAGACCCCCAAGGGCCATCCAGTCCAGCCCCATGGGACCACGCAGGAAAGGCACCACCCAAGCCCTCCTGACAGATGGCCATTCAACCTAATCATAGACATCACACGATTTGTGGAGAGGTCATGCTATAGTCATACAATACTAGGCTTGAAGAGACCCCCAAGGGCCATCCAGTCCAGCCCCATGGGACCAGGCAGGAAAGGCACCACCCGAGCCCTCCTGACAGATGGCCATCCCACCTAATCATAGACATCACACGATTTGTGGAGAGGTCATGCTATAGTCATACAATACTAGGCTTGAAGAGACCCCCAAGGGCCATCCAGTCCAGCCCCATGGGACCAGGCAGGAAAGGCACCACCCGAGCCCTCCTGACAGATGGCCATCCCACCTAATCATAGACATCACACGATTTGTGGAGAGGTCATGCTATAGTCATACAATACTAGGCTTGAAGAGACCCCCAAGGGCCATCCAGTCCAGCCCCATGGGACCAGGCAGGAAAGGCACCACCCGAGCCCTCCTGACAGATGGCCATCCCACCTAATCATAGACATCACACGATTTGTGGAGAGGTCATGCTATAGTCATACAATACTAGGCTTGAAGAGACCCCCAAGGGCCATCCAGTCCAGCCCCATGGGACCAGGCAGGAAAGGCACCACCCGAGCCCTCCTGACAGATGGCCATCCCACCTAATCATAGACATCACACGATTTGTGGAGAGGTCATGCTATAGTCATACAATACTAGGCTTGAAGAGACCCCCAAGGGCCATCCAGTCCAGCCCCATGGGACCAGGCAGGAAAGGCACCACCCGAGCCCTCCTGACAGATGGCCATCCAACCTAATCATAGACATCACACGATTTGTGGAGAGGTCATGCTATAGTCATACAATACTAGGCTTGAAGAGACCCCCAAGGGCCATCCAGTCCAACCCATGGGACCATGCGGGAAAGGCACCACCCAAGCCCTCCCGACAGATGGCCATTCAACCTAATCATAGACATCACAAGATTTGTGGAGAGGTCATGCTATAGTCATACAATACTAGGCTTGAAGAGACCCCCAAGGGCCATCCAGTCCAGCCTCATGGGACCAGGCAGGAAAGGCACCACCCAAGCCCTCCTGACAGATGGCCATCCAACCTAATCATAGACATCACACGATTTGTGGAGAGGTCATGCTATAGTCATACAATACTAGGCTTGAAGAGACCCCCAAGGGCCATCCAGTCCAACCCATGGGACCATGCGGGAAAGTCACCACCCAAGCCCTCCTGACAGATGGCCATTCAACCTAATCATAGACATCACAAGATTTGTGGAGAGGTCATGCTATAGTCATACAATACTAGGCTTGAAGAGACCCCCAAGGGCCATCCAGTCCAGCCCCATGGGACCAGGCAGGAAAGGCACCACCCGAGCCCTCCCGACAGATGGCCATCCCACCTAATCATAGACATCACACGATTTGTGGAGAGGTCATGCTATAGTCATACAATACTAGGCTTGAAGAGACCCCCAAGGGCCATCCAGTCCAGCCCCATGGGACCAGGCAGGAAAGGCACCACCCGAGCCCTCCTGACAGATGGCCATCCCACCTAATCATAGACATCACACGATTTGTGGAGAGGTCATGCTATAGTCATACAATACTAGGCTTGAAGAGACCCCCAAGGGCCATCCAGTCCAGCCCCATGGGACCAGGCAGGAAAGGCACCACCCGAGCCCTCCCGACAGATGGCCATCCCACCTAATCATAGACATCACACGATTTGTGGAGAGGTCATGCTATAGTCATACAATACTAGGCTTGAAGAGACCCCCAAGGGCCATCCAGTCCAGCCCCATGGGACCAGGCAGGAAAGGCACCACCCGAGCCCTCCTGACAGATGGCCATCCCACCTAATCATAGACATCACACGATTTGTGGAGAGGTCATGCTATAGTCATACAATACTAGGCTTGAAGAGACCCCCAAGGGCCATCCAGTCCAGCCCCATGGGACCAGGCAGGAAAGGCACCACCCGAGCCCTCCTGACAGATGGCCATCCCACCTAATCATAGACATCACACGATTTGTGGAGAGGTCATGCTATAGTCATACAATACTAGGCTTGAAGAGACCCCCAAGGGCCATCCAGTCCAGCCCCATGGGACCAGGCAGGAAAGGCACCACCCGAGCCCTCCTGACAGATGGCCATCCCACCTAATCATAGACATCACACGATTTGTGGAGAGGTCATGCTATAGTCATACAATACTAGGCTTGAAGAGACCCCCAAGGGCCATCCAGTCCAGCCCCATGGGACCAGGCAGGAAAGGCACCACCCGAGCCCTCCTGACAGATGGCCATCCCACCTAATCATAGACATCACACGATTTGTGGAGAGGTCATGCTATAGTCATACAATACTAGGCTTGAAGAGACCCCCAAGGGCCATCCAGTCCAACCCCATGGGACCAGGCAGGAAAGGCACCACCCGAGCCCTCCCGACAGATGGCCTTCCAATCTAATCACTTGTGGAGAGGTCAGGCTATAGGCATACAATACTAGGCTTGAAGAGACCCCCAAGGGCCATCCAGTCCAACCCCATGGGACCAGGCAGGAAAGGCACCACCCGAGCCCTCCCGACAGATGGCCTTCCAATCTAATCACTTGTGGAGAGGTCAGGCTATAGGCATACAATACTAGGCTTGAAGAGACCCCCAAGGGCCATCCAGTCCAGCCCCAGGGGACCAGGCAGGAAAGGCACCACCCGAGCCCTCCTGACAGATGGCCATTCAACCTAATCATAGACATCACAAGATTTGTGGAGAGGTCATGCTATAGTCATACAATACTAGGCTTGAAGAGACCCCCAAGGGCCATCCAGTCCAGCCTCATGGGACCATGAAGGAAAGGCACCACCCAAGCCCTCCTGACAGATGGCCATTCAACCTAATCATAGACATCACAAGATTTGTGGAGAGGTCATGCTATAGTCATACAATACTAGGCTTGAAGAGACCCCCAAGGGCCATCCAGTCCAACCCCATGGGACCAGGCAGGAAAGGCACCACCCGAGCCCTCCCGACAGATGGCCACCCAATCTAATCACTTGTGGAGAGGTCAGGCTATAGGCATACAATACTAGGCTTGAAGAGACCCCCAAGGGCCATCCAGTCCAGCCCCATGGGACCAGGCAGGAAAGGCACCACCCGAGCCCTCCCGACAGATGGCCTTCCAATCTAATCACTTGTGGAGAGGTCAGGCTATAGGCATACAATACTAGGCTTGAAGAGACCCCCAAGGGCCATCCAGTCCAGCCCCAGGGGACCAGGCAGGAAAGGCACCACCCGAGCCCTCCCGACAGATGGCCTTCCAATCTAATCACTTGTGGAGAGGTCAGGCTATAGGCATACAATACTAGGCTTGAAGAGACCCCCAAGGGCCATCCAGTCCAACCCCATGGGACCAGGCAGGAAAGGCACCACCCGAGCCCTCCCGACAGATGGCCACCCAATCTAATCATTTGTGGAGAGGTCAGGCTATAGGCATACAATACTAGGCTTGAAAAGATTAGACGGTTTGTGGAGAAGTCATACTATAGTCATACAATACTAGGCTTGAAGAGACCCCCAAGGGCCATCCAGTCCAACCCCATGGGACCATGCGGGAAAGGCACCACCCAAGCCCTCCTGACAGATGGCCATTCAACCTAATCATAGACATCACAAGATTTGTGGAGAGGTCATGCTATAGTCATACAATACTAGGCTTGAAGAGACCCCCAAGGGCCATCCAGTCCAACCCCATGGGACCATGCGGGAAAGGCACCACCCAAGCCCTCTCGACAGATGGCCATCCAACCTCATCATCGCTATTATACAATTTGTGGAGAAGTAAGGTTATAGTCATACGATACTAGACTCAAAGAGACCCCCAAGGGCCATCCAGTCCAGCCCCATGGGACCAGGCAGGAAAGGCACCATTAAAACCCTCCCGAGAGATGGCCATCCATCCCAATCATAGATATCACATGGTTTGTGGAGAAGTCAGGCTACAGAGTCACACAATACAGGATTTGGAAGGGACCTCTAAAGGCCATCCAGTCCAACCCCCTTCTGCCATGCGGGTAAAGCACAATCGAAACAAAGCCCTGTGGAAACGGCAGTCAGAATGCTAACCCCTCCATGGGAAGATAGCTTAGAAAGAGGAAGGAGAAGCACAATCAAAGCCCCCCTGACAGATGGCCCTCCAGCCATAGATAGATGACGTCAGAAAGTATAGTTATGACTGAGAGGGTGAGTCAGAGAAGTGCTAGATAGATAGATACTAGCAATGGTTTATGTGTATCTGTGTGTGTGTGTGTGTGTATTCCATGCCTGTTATAGAAGGGATAAGAGACCCACACCCACCCAAAAAATGGCCATATATATATATATGTATGTGTGTGTGTGTGTGTGTGTATACACACACACAAATGCACACACATACCCACCCATTCCCCCCTCTCTCTAGTGGGTTTATGGGGAAATAGGACTATAGAGTAGGAAGGGACCTCTAAAGGCCATCCAGTCTAACCCCCTCCTGCCATGCAGGGAAAGCACAATCAAAGCCCACCCCCACCCCAACAGATGGCCATCCAACCTCTTAGATATTAGAATCCGAGAGTTGGAAGGGACCCCCAAGGGCCATCCAGTCCAACCCTGTTCTCCCAGGAAGGACACCCTCACACCCTTCCCAGCAGATGGCCCTCCTGCCCCTGATAGAATCGTAGGGTTAGAAGAGACCCTCAAAGGCCAGCCAGTCCACCCACTTTCTTTCTTTCCACCACCAGGCAAGAAAAACACCATCCAATCCCTCCTGACAGGTGGCCACCCAGCCTCTGTTTAAAAGCTTCCAAAGAAAGAAGTTCCACCAGAAATTCTTTCTTTGAGGGTTCCACTGTTGAGTAGCTCTCCTTACGGTCAGGAGGTTCTTCCTAATGTTCTGGTGGAACCTCCTCCCCTGTCACCTGAAGGTTGACTCGTAACATTATAGAACAAGCATGGGCCAACTTGGGCCCTCCCTCCCTCCCTCCCTCCCTCCAGGTGTTTTTGTCAGAGTATTTGCAGTTCAGCAGTAGTTGGATGGAAGCAGTGGAGCGCAGAACAAAGAGACACTCAGAGACGTTGGTAAAAACTATTTACAAAGGTTTACTGTCTGCAGCAGTAATCAACACAAACAGACTTGCAGACGACAGACGAACACAGGACTGCTCTGTTCTCCAACAGAACTTGACTCGAACTCTAGGCAGAAGGAACTCAACTGAACTTATGCAATCGTTGTGCCCAAACACTTGTGTCTGGATACTCCCTAGTTCCAGCCACACATCAAGGTCATCATAGCTTCTTGGCAATTAACTCTTTCCACACTATGGTACATTCTGGATGATGCAATCAGTTGCAATACAAGCATGGCACAAATTGCATTTAAACACTATCAATACGCAAATCCCACATTAACAGTTTTGGACTTCAACTCCCACCATTCCTCACAGCCTACCGGTTGATAGGAATGGCGGGAGTTGAAGTCCAAAACCCCTGGAGGGAGGGAGGGAGGGCCCAAGTTGGCCCAGGCCTGTTATGGAAGGTATAAGAGACCCATCTCCACCCAAAAAAGGGCCATCAAGTTCAACTGCCTTCTGATACAATCAAAACCCTCCCGGCAGATGGCCCTCCAGCCACAAACAGAGGATGTATGATATTAGTTATGGCTGGGAAGGGTTGAAAGAGAAATGAGAGAGAGATACAAAGATAGATAGCAATGGTGAGACACACACACACACACACAAAGGTGGATGATGATGATGATGATGATGATGATGATGATGATGATGATGATGATGATGATGATGATGATGATGATGTGAGGCAGGGGGAGGCTGCTCTGGCTCCCCTTTCTGCACCTCCATCTTTACTCAAGCTTCTGTAC